>NW_019233150.1:19224-36076 GCF_002742605.1 Olea europaea var. sylvestris | reverse complement strand
AAGAATATAAATATTATTTAAATAAATTAGAACAAAATCAAAGATTATTTCATAAAAGAAAAATAAAAGGAACAAAATAAATTGTTAATTTTGAACAACATTATTTATTCAATTATTAAATTATATAAAAAAGGCAATTATAAAAAAATAAATAAATAAAATAATTATTATTTAATCAAATTAAAATAAATTAATCTTGTAATCATTTGGAAAATATATTTAGAAACAAAAAATTTCAAATTAAATACATTTTTAAAAACTTTAAAGAATATTTATATTATTTAAATAAATTTGAAAAAAATAAAGATTATTTCATAAAAACAAAAATAAAAGGAACAAAATAAATTGTTAATTTTAGATAATATTCAATTATTAAATTATATAAATAAAAGACAATTATAAAAAATAAATAAATAAATAAATAACATAATTACTATTTAATCAAATAAAAAATAAATTATTATAAAAATTGATAAAAATAAAATAAAAAATATATAATTTTCTTTTAACAAAATTGCAGACTGTTAACAGTCTGGACCGAATGTTAACTATCGGCCCATTGACGGTTAACAGTCGGATCGACCTGACTGTTAACAGTCACCGTCTTTTACTATCTCTCTCGCCCGAAATTGCCGTTGTCGACGATGGAGAGGTCCAAAAATTACAAAAAATTCACATTTTTTTACCCCAGCACGACCCACAATCTAACTACTAATGCATCTTCATCTAATTAAAACGAATAAACGTAAAATAATTCAATTAATGAAAACTAGAACAAAAAATACAACTTCCTGCTAGAAAACTAATTAGAATAGTTCGCCCGGTGGTAGATACGTGCTTCAGGTCGTCGATTGAAATCACCATGATGTTGGTGGTTTCGTCCGGTGGTTGATCGGTCAGTTTTTCTGGCAACTGTGGTGTCGATTTTTTTTGGGTCGGTCAGTTAGAGAGGAAACTTTCAAACAGTCTGTAGTCTTGAAGGGTAAAATCACCCTTTTAGTGTAAAGTTATGTTTTAACTTAATTTTTTTTTTAAATTCATTTAATGGGTCAAAGGCCAATGTTAAAATTTGCTACAATCCAAGAGTCATTTCCGTGTATTTCCTCGGTGGAAGTGGAACATTTCTGGGAGATCGGGTAAATTTATTATTTCTCGATCATTGATGCTGTTATGCTATGTCATAAATTTGGTGTTTTTGACTAGTTTATGTCCACTGTCGTGGCCCCTTCTGGCCATTAGAAACATTTTGTTATTGCCCACCTCTCGAGTGACTGTTTGTGGTTCTTTTTCCTGTTCCTTAGGATGAGTATATATCATTATTGTCACCTTGGTCACAACTTCAAAGAATATTACGATCAGACGACTATGTTAGTTTGGGTTCCATTTTTTGACAGAAGAAAATCCTACATGTTCAAATGTAATCTTTCTATAGGTTGCCTGTGTGAAATTTTTTAATTCAATAGTAATCTGCAAAATGAAGGTGCTAAAAGTTAATTTGAACATTGTTATGAAAAAAATTGGATTATGTTCCCGCAATTAGTGACCAAATTTGAGCATAAAGTGTACACGTACTCTTGGATCTTCCATGTTGTCGTTCTATCAAACAGAAAATGTTGGTATGAGTAATTTTACACGACTGGCAGTGGTAAACATACGTTGGGAGTGGGATAAAACTTATTCAGAGTCTTGAGGTTGAGGCCAAACCCAACTGCTTGATGCAGAAGTTTCTTAATGATTCTTGAGTTTGCCAGTCAGAAAAAAAAAAAAAAAAAAAACAATGGTTAAAATTCATGATAGTTTATGAGAATTTCAAAATAAATGTCTGAAAGAAGATAATATAAATCCTGGTTGGAATGGAACTTTTGTTGAATGGTGTGAAGGGGGGGATGAATGAGGGACTCATATCTGACTTACTCTGATCTAATCCAATATGCTATCTTTGATAATCAATACAAGTCTATTGATTATTAGAACGGACAAAGCTAACAGGTTCAATTTGATTTTAGCTAAAGTTGGTGTAGAATTGATGGTGCCGAATGGTGACATTGCACATTCGATCAACTTCGAGAGTTTACGAGCTGATTCTTCTACCAAAGGAGAGAAAATGGTGAATCTAGTTTACTGTTGAAAGATGGGGTGTAGCAGTTAAAAATTAACGAGGTCAGTATTGGTCTGAGTTCAAGTATATTTCTTGAAATTAACAGTCACATGCAACCATGGTTGGCCTCAAGTTCCTTTCTATTACCAGACCTTACAGTATAGCTTCCTCTATACCAAACGACCAATTCCATTCACTTCCTCCTCATCCCAATTCTCTTCCAAGAACAATTCACAATTTCATAAACTTCTTACAAAAGCTTTAGCGAAAACGAAAGCAGCCTTCTATGCAGAAATTGAAAGGGTTATTGGTGCTGGCATTTTTCATCTTTATTCCTTGTTGACTTTAATTACTTTGGCAGTTTACACAGTAGATGATGATAACCTTTCCAAAGTTCTTTCAATCCAACGGACTGCATCATCTCTCTGGCGGCCTCTTTCTTGACGATATAATTACATGAAGAATATTAGCAAATGCAGTTTGAATCGAACTTTTATGCAAATGTCCTCTGTCAATAGTTGCACGCTGTTTCACTTGCTCCATCACGCAGCAAATATTAGTGTCTCAAATCTAAGGGAAAGATGCATATATGTAGCCAGGCCTAGATTGTATGTATAGAAGTGGATATTGTCTCGAAATCCACTGGCATATTGACATTTTCTTATGCGACAATTTTACATGTGGTATGTTCATACCTAAATGTCCGAATAACATGAAATACAGTCTATTCATCAATTATGTTAGAACTCATCAAGATATATGTAATTAGAATCAATCCAATTTTACCAATAAGTTCTTCTTCATTTGAGCGATTAATCTAATGAGTTCTATTTGTAACATGTGTCAAATCATACCTTTACTCTGATTGATGAATTCTAGAATCGATGTCGAAGTCCGTGAAATGTCGGGCATAGTCTCTCTTACTGTTTAAGAGTGATAATTCCCTTCTTGATCATCCATCAATTTAATGTGATTCCCCACCATTTACAATTAGTGGTGTATTAACATTTCTAAAAGATTCACATTCAATACCATCAAAGTATGACGATTTGCTAGAAAGATTTCATAATGATTTAAAGTCTAATGATAAGTTTCACGATCCTTATATAGAGATAATTAACTTATACTGATAGCCATCCATATAAAATCTCTATTTCGCTTTCCTATAAACTTGTTCCACTAATAAGTCATTCATATATTGACTTGAGTATTCCTATATTCTAGTCAGTGTGAACGATTCTTCTTCAGAAAAGAGAAGTAAAATATGTGCTAGTCTTTCTAGACCAACGATGCATCTCATTGTAGTTTATTATGATATACAACTCATAGAAATATTTTACACTTTACAATATTAGACCACGTGAGGTGAGTTGGTATATAAGCCGCGTGTTGTGAAGCCATCCACATTTGACCCATGCATATTTTTCAAATGTTCTGAAAATTGTGACTTTGAATTACATTAATGAACAAATAAAATAATGAAATGAAATATTCTTTGGTGGATGCCATTTTTAATATTAACAATTGACTTAATAAGTGGGGATATGTATTTCTCTTATGATGAACTATTATTTTTGAGATAATAACACTCGTGAAACATTTCTTAGTCGAACTAAAATGCGACTTTTCACTTACTATAAGTTGGTCTTGAGCATCGTTTGTCTGATTTTGACAATGAACTTATTTTATAAG
Source organism: Olea europaea var. sylvestris (assembly GCF_002742605.1). Classification (NCBI taxonomy): domain Eukaryota; kingdom Viridiplantae; phylum Streptophyta; class Magnoliopsida; order Lamiales; family Oleaceae; genus Olea; species Olea europaea. The sequence continues at coordinate 32,286 of NW_019233150.1, read as the reverse complement.
GGAACTTCTAAATGAGGCCTAAATTTTGACTTAATTCTGTCTTACTATTCATAAATTTTAGAATAAAGTGGTGGTATCACCTTATGAGCATTTTTGCTAAAACTTAAAAGTTCCTTGTTTCGTAAGGTTCGATGACTTAAAAGGAAAAAAAGAATAAGGACTCATTTTCTATATTTGACAAAGATTGAGGACCTATCATTTATTTTCATTACAATTGAAAACACTCATATAGAGGAAGTAAAAAGCCATATTGACACGTCAGCATATCATCATCATCATCACAGATCGAAAGGGTCCGCGAAAAGCCACGCGACCGAAAGCATCAAACGCCATTTCTCCACAGGAACGAACATTAACAACACATTTTTTCTCTCTTTCAAAGGCAGCATAAATTGAAGTAGAAAGAGAAAATTGAGAAAATTTAGGGTTCCGATTTTTAAGATAAATAGTGGGTAGAAGAAAAAGAAGCGATCCGAACGGTGTAAGAGGGCAAATGGGGACGCTACATACATGGAGAAAAGCATACGGTGCTATCAAAGATAGCACTAAGGTTGGACTTGCCCATGTCAATTCCGATTTCAAGGTCGCCCGTCTTTCTCTCTGTGTACACATATTTATCTATAGGATGCTTGTGATCGTGAAACGAAAAAAATTGAAAAAATTAAGAATGAAGTTGCGAAAATTTTATGATTCCGTTATTGATTTTCTTTTCGTTTCTTAATTTTTTTTTTTGGGTCACTTTGGGTGGCTAAAATTAGGAAGTTGATGTGGCGATCGTCAAAGCTACGAATCATGTAGAGTGTCCACCCAAAGATAGACACCTCAGAAGTGAGTTTTTCCTTCTCTCTGTCGAATTTTTTGCTTTTTAAATTATACGAGTAGATTTATAATTGTATAATGGAGTTTTTGGGTGGTTTCCTGTTTAAGTTTCTAAGTTTTTTGGAAAATCCGTGAATCTTTCCGGAATTGGTTTTCAAATTCTAAAGGAAAATAATTTTTAGATTTTTCCTTCTAGTTTAAGAATAACAAATATGTGAATTTTCTAAATGTAATTATTGTTTTCTGGGATTCTGTAAATCACTTAGGTTCTTTGATTCTGCTGTAACTTGTTAATGCTTGAACTTGGAACTTCATAAATTCTTGTTTTTTGGGAATCTGTATTAGTTTGCTCTTTGATTTTCATTTTGCAGGGGAAATTAAGCGATGTTTTCTTGAAAGGAAATTTATAGTAGTACAGTGATAATGAGAATGTTACACTTTTATTAATGTTTGGATGTTTCTTGCAGAAATTTTTGTTGCCACATCAGCAATTCGACCACGAGCTGATGTTGCATACTGCATACATGCGCTTGCAAGACGGTTGGCAAAGACTCATAACTGGACGGTATGGATTCTGCTTTGACGGAGTTTTAGTTTCACTATTTCATTTTAGTGCTTGTTGCTTCCTTTTTGAATGTTGAATTTTTGTAATTTAATTCAGCAAAGAACTTGATTTGAGCACTGTTGTCTTCTTCAATTTTTGAACAGGTTGCTTTAAAGACCCTAATAGTTATCCATAGAACTTTGCGAGAAGGTGATCCGACATTTAGGGAGGAACTTCTGCATTTCCAGCAGAGAGGGCACATTCTTGATATGTCCAATTTCAAGGATGATTCAAGCCCCATTGGTAAGTGAGCATGCACTTGTCATTTTTTACATCCTTGCATTTTTATAAATGCCACTATACTCAAAACAAATAAATAAAATACACAAACCCTCAATCATGCACAGAAAAGGAAAAATGCAAAAGCAACTAACTACCTATTGATATTAGGATCAGGATAATGTGAATCTACTTTCTTTTTCCAGCTTGGGATTACTCTGCTTGGGTACGGACATATGCGCTCTACTTGGAAGAACGACTTGAATGCTTTAGGATACTGAAGTACGACATCGAATCCGAGCGTCTTCCAAGACCTGCACAAGGCGAAGATAAGGTGCATATTATATATTCAGTAAAATTTGTTAGGTGTTTATTTTTTGTATTATGATTGCATTGATGTGTATCGTGTACCTTATCTATGAACTGATTAATATACTTGTCCCTTGTAAAAATTTTAGAGGGAATTTTATACCTGAATTAATAGTTTAAATTGAATATTTTATAAAATTGGTTTGTTTCTATTAAGTTCATTAAATTAAAGGCTGAAATTTTGGAGAACAGGAAGTTTGAATCTCTAAAACTTTTGGTGTAGCTGTTATTTATGAGCCTCCAATAGACATCAAACTTTTGGAGTAGCTGTTAAGATGTCTTAGTCCAGTGGACTGTTTCCCGAATTTATGTTCCATCCTATTAGAAACTTGTGCTCAAAATCTTAAAATAGATGTTTGTATTTATTTATGCCACTATCGGAGCCCCTTTCTTTAAAAACTCTTTTTTTTTTTTTTTTCAAACTCATTTTCAACGACATAAAAAAAATTGTACTCAACTCCAAAAATTTTCTCTACTTTTTAACCACTCATTCTAAAAAAATGACCGTTCCAAAATCTATTCTCCAGAAAGTGGGGCTCAAATAGAGCATGATATTCAAGTTTAAGCTTCCGTTTGGCAAAAATTATTAAATCATTTATAAATGGTCAAACTTCATTTTCAACCACACGTTCCAATGGACCGATAACTCCTATTCACTTATACATCACTCATTTTATAAATTAAACCTTATATAAATTCTTCCCAATCGGAGGATAATTAATGTGAAAAGGGAATGATGTTGTTAAGTATAATATTCTGTGCTTAAACACCTTTCATGAATTTTTCACCTCTAAGATTGAGAGAAATTTCTTGGGCTCCTTTGTTAGCAGGTTTACAGTAGAACTAGAGAGTTGAACAGTGAAGAACTGTTGGAGCAATTGTCTGTTTTGCAGCAGCAGTTGTATCGTCTTATTGGATGTCAGGTACTTTTTCAATTTTGATAATTATCCTCCTTCAGCAGAACGATTTTCATATTTCTGTTAATAATTTGGGAAAACTGATTTTTAATTAACCATTATGAATTTACAGCCTGAAGGAGCAGCTTTGGGCAATTATGTGATTCAATATGCCCTTGCCTTGGTATGTGTTCTCCAGACCATCCATTACTAAGTCGCATAATCGTATGGAATATGGGTTTGTGGTTCTAGTGAAATTTAGCCCTTGTTTGATCCCCATTATTTTCGAAATACCTTCTTCTCTCTCTTCTTTTCTACCACACATATTTCAATAAAATAATATTACACTCAAATTCAAAATTTTTCCTTATTTTTTAACAACACATTATTTGTCAATCTACTATTTTAGAATGCATTCTTACAATAAAATGAGGCTCAAACAGATAATCTTCATCGGAAATGGTAAAAATAAAATTAATTACAAGACTGAATGCCTTGGTGCATATGATTAGTGGATGAAGATAAAGATGGTACTGGTAAAATAATGAAGTTTCCACTTACTGAGGTATAAGGGATGTTCCATTGTACCCACTCCCATGCCTTTCCTCGTTAAAGTAAGAAAATTAACGACATACTTTCCCCCTTTTTTGAGAAATTTGATATTATGAGAATACATCTTTCCATTATATTGGTTGAGCGTTATATTGGCAGTTGAAGGAGTTCATTTTCCATTGCATTGTCGATTTAAGGTATGGTTCTAAATGACATACATTTCGCGGACATTATGTGTTTTTCAGGTACTGAAAGAGAGCTTCAAAATTTATTGTGCTATTAACGACGGGATTATTAATCTTGTCGACAAGGTGAATCAACTATTAGTATGCTGTTGTATATGCTATTAGCTTAATCAATAGTTCTTTTTCTCACTTCTACTGTTTTCCATTTCAGTTTTTTGAGATGCCAAGACACGAAGCGATCAAGGCTCTTGATATCTACAAAAGAGCTGGGCAGCTGGTAGTTTTTTGCTGTGCAAAACTCATTATGAACCTTTCTTCAATTACAGTGATTATATTTTCGGAAGTTCTTCGAAGTTTATCCGTAACGGACTTTGACTTGCTTTAGGGTGTCATTAAAATGTTTATGCTTTTACTGCAGGCTGGCAGTCTTTCTGGTTTCTATGAAGTGTGCAAAGGCCTTGAACTTGCTAGAAATTTCCAATTCCCTGTGTTGAGAGAGGTAAGTAGATTACAGAAGGTTTGGAGCCTTGGGCTTGTATATTTATGTTGCTATCCAGGTGACACCTTATTAATTGTTCCTCCTTTTCCTTTCCAGCCTCCACAGTCCTTTCTAGTTACCATGGACGAGTATATACGAGAAGCACCACGAATGGTTTCTGTTCCGGTTATGTCCTTGGTTAGTTATTTAATTAAAGGGCAACATTTTTTGCCAGCCTTCATATAATGTCTCCACTATTTGCATCTGATTTCTCCATTTGGACTCTGTAATTAAAAAGATACATTTGATCCTCACTTATGCTTGTCTTATATCAGGAATATCCTGAAATGCTTCAGTTGACTTATAAACAAGAGGATGTTCCTTCACCTTCTGAAGAGACAAAAGTGATGGATGAGGAACCCAAGCCAGCACCTTCAGAAGCTGTTGCGGTCTCAACCGTCGAGGCTGTTGGTCCTCCACGCCCTCCAACTAACTTGGACACTGATGATCTACTGGCAAGTCTCTTTGTTCTTGTTGTATTCTGATTCAGAACTGGAACGCTGATATCTGCATTTTTCTGTTCTGTCAACTGCACTCATTTTACCATGTTCAAATAATACAGGGATTGAATGTCTCTGCACCTGATGCATCTGCCATTGAGGAAAGCAATGCAATGGCTTTAGCAATAGTTCCATCTGGTTAGGATTTCCTGTGTGCTCGTTTCTTTGTACTTATTAGCTTATTATTAAATTCATTCATCATACTTTGAAGGGGAATTGTGTAACATCTTTATGCTACAGGTACTACATTTGGTTCTGATGCTTCGCAAGCAAGAGACTTCGATCCTACTGGATGGGAACTTGCTTTGGTCAGCACTCCAAGCAATGACTTGTCTTCATTTCAGGAGAGGCAATTGGTAGGTCTTTTGTTATTGGTTATGCTAAATATTCGTACTATTCTCTCTGCATCGTGTCTCCAATCTTGATGTTTGAGCATGATGGTTTCTTTATTTGATTGTCTCCGTAAACACTTGTGGCAAGTCTTGGCAAGTGTAGATTAGACGACAACTAACAATATTAAATAAGAAAGAGGAGCTAAAATGTTGTCCATTGTAAAGTCGTGTGCAATCTAATAGTGCGTGCAAAATATGCACTTTAAAGTTTACAGCTTACATTTTGTGCTTTCTGGACATTTTGCTTTTTAGGCTGGAGGACTGGATTCACTTACACTGCATAGTTTGTATGATGATGCTGCATATAGAGCATCCCAGCAACCAGCATATGGAGCACCTGCACCTAATCCATTTGAAGTTGCAGATCCATTTGTTATGTCTAACACTGTTGCTCCTCCTCCAGCAGTTCAAATGGCTCATAATCAAACAAATCCTTTTGCTCCATTCCAACCTATTTATCCACAGCCCCAGCAGCAACAGCATTTATTGATGACCCCACAAAATCCTTTCAGTGATACAGGGTTTGGAGCATTTCCTGTCAATCCTGCTGCTCACCCTCAAACTACTAATCCGTTTGGAAGTACGGGTCTACTATAATAAAGTTGCACACATACAGAATGTAAGTTACCCGGCTTAGTTAATCTTGGTACGAGTGAAATGAGTGCAGCAGTGTGGTAATGCATAATAGTTGATTTTTTAGCTTGAAAAATGTATACCCTTCTCTAGTTGTAAAGATAGTTAATTGAACAATGAAAATGCAGTTGATGTTGATGTTGAAATGTGATTAAACCTATGATACGATACTTTCCTGTTTATTGTTCTTGAGTGCTGTAGATGTAGCAAGTTCCTCGTTCTCAAGGATTAATGGAGTAATGCTATTCATAAGCTATGGTAATGAATAGCGTTTAATGTGATTGTGGGGAAGTTGGACAATGTTCACTGCCACATACACTGCCTCCTATCACCATGGCTAACGGATAGCATTATTCTGAATGAATTGACAAAAAAAAAAAAAATATATTTGATATGCTCAAGTGTCCATTGAAACATTGAATTGAATGGTATAACTGTACAAGTGTTGTAATTGAGGTTATGTTCGTGTTTTGTATATCTGTGTTTTGGTTTTTGACGCGATAGGATACAGACGATCAGTAACTGCTCGAAATCCTCCTTTTCGAGCTTGCATTTTGCGTGTTTTTCAAAGTTGTCTTGGGTGGGTTCTGGATTGGCTTTGGCTGGCTGGATTCTTGATTTTTGAAGGCTTTAACTTTTGTCCAGATGTGTTAGAAACCCTGACAACAACTGAGAATGAGAAAGTAAGGATGGAGACATTTGCTTGAAACGCACACACCATTCCGTATGTTTCCAACTACATGATTTTACATTAGATTCCCATGCTGTCTTCGTGGAGCAGATGTATTATAGCATTTTCTTATTACAAACACTGACATTTTCAGCCAGGTTGTCTGATATATTAAAATACAAGAAAATGAAGTTAAAATTTTGTTTGTTTTGTGAAGAATTAATTCAGATTTTTCTCGAAATTTCTTTTTAGTTTAACTATCTTTATGGATGCATCGTTGAGTATTTCTAGTAATTCACTTGTTTAAAAGGTTGATAAATTAATGTTAGTTAAAATTGAAAATAAGTAAATAAGTTATCTTTATGTTTTTACTTTAAACCGAAGAAGGTAAAATATTCAAATATATTTAAAACCTAAAAATAGCTTTTTACTTTTAAAAATTATTTGGTGGGGTGGGGGAGGATGCACTCGAGGAAAATGAAGAAGCATAAGTGAGAGTAATGTGAATTTAGAAATGCATGTGGAATCAAAAGTACGCCAACATTTGATTATTGACTAAAACAAAAACAAAAAAAGGAAAAAGTAGACATATATGATGACACTTGTTTAGGGGGGCCCACTTACTTTGGGTGTGGTCCTACCAATTCATGTTCTTGGTTGGTGGGCCCCTCCATTTTGATGCCAATAACAATTAAATATTGTGGAGCGGGCAGAATTTGGCCCATCAAAATTTCCTTTTGGATCCAAAGTTGACATTTGACCCTTTTACCCATGGCCATGGGACCTCTCATTGCTTTTATGCAAAATTAATACACTTCTAATATAAATTAATTGGATATCAAATTAAACAAATAGAGCATTTTATGTTTTTTCTCTATAAAAATATTAACATACTGATTTCTTAAACTGAGTATAATATAAATCATAAATTTTTATCTTTGTTCTTTAAATCTTAATAGGTTGTACATATAACTCGAAAATTTATAAGCGGACAATGTAAAACGTCTTACATGTTTTATAATAAAATTAGTATAAAACTTCTAAAAATTATGATACCTTCCTTCCTTCCTTTGGATATAGAAAAGAAAAGTAAGAACTAATATCTTTCCAGGAATAATATGAAAACTGGATTTTAACGTCACTTCTTGTGAAGGATAGAATAAAATAAGAGAACTGACAAACGAATTTTCAAGAACAAATTTTTTTGATTATAAAGTGAAGGAATTGTCTAAAGAAATAAACAATTAGGAGAATTCCATTGAGGCCAAACCTAAGCTTGTGCTTAGAGGTATATAGATTTTAAAGAATTGAGGAGATGTGGTTTCGACTGTATATCACAAGTGAAAAACAATATAGATCTACATTCTGCCCTCTTGAGAAAACGTTTGATTTCAAATCCGACTTCAAACATGAGAGGTGAATCATATAGTACATTAGACGATCCACATTTCAAAGCCATGCACCAATAAGCACATGAAACTATTCGTTTAGCACTCACACAACATGCAATTACGATAGACAAGAGAAACCTCATTCTTCTCGTTCTTTCGTTAGACGTCGTGTTGAAATGGGAGACGGAATGTAGTAAAAGGAGACAAAAAATTTTATAATAAAAAATAAAATGTTGCACTAATAGAAAATTTATATTATTTTAATTTAATACTGCATTCGCAATAAAATAATAAATGAGTTTAGATATTTCAAAACTCACAACGCTCGCATAATAATTTTCCTACAATTACTCGATTCTTTCTTTTTTAAAGTCTTCTCTGCCTGTCTGTTCAAATGGAGCTTTCTCTGTCTATGATTCTAAATAAAGCCTCTCCTTCATCTGTTCATCTCTCTCCCTCTCTCTCTGTCTACAGTTGAGTGCTGTTTTAATCATTTCAATTTGTCAATTCTCCTCTGTTTTCATTTTGTAGTTTCAACAAATTATTTTCATCGGTTCATGCCATAACATTGAGTATCAAGAAATGGCTGCAAACAAAATTGCGAGCATATTGCATAGAAACACGAACAAGATTACTTATATTCTAATCTATGCAGTTCTTGAATGGATTTTGATGGTCCTTCTCCTCTTAAATTCTCTGTTTTCTTATGTGATCATAAAATTTGCGGAGTATTTTGGGCTGAAGCCCCCTTGCCTCTGGTGTACTAGACTTGATCATATTTTTGAGCCTCAAAGAGTGAATAAGAACATGCACAGAGATCTTCTCTGTGAAGCCCACTCGAAGGAGATTTCAAAACTGGGTTACTGTTCTAATCATCAAAAGTTGGCTGAATCTAGAGATATGTGTGAGGATTGCTTGTCCTCAAGATCAGAATTTCAGGGAGTGCTGAAGAATGTTAATTTGTTTGAATGGATGAACAAATTGGGAATGATTCAGAGTGATGAAGAAAAAGAAAATGGTGAGGTAAGTTTGAACTGTTCTTGTTGTGGGGTAGTCTTAGACAATAAAGATAGATATTCTTCTTATATATTGCTCAAGCCTTCTTGGAATGTTTTTGAATCTGGCCACAAAGAAAAATTGATTAAAGAGCCTGGGGTTTATGATATAAAATTATCAGATTTTGCGGTTGATTCATGTTATGATGAACAAGGATTAGAAAACAAGAATGAATCTCAGATTCTCTCTGAAAATGATAGAGGTTTGAGTGTAACAATTAAGGATTCAGAGGAAAATGATTCTGTTTCTTTATCTATGAATGAGTTGAAAGAATTAAGAGGTGGAGAAAATGAAAATGTGGAAGAAAACCCGAGTAAAATCATGGAAGATAAGTCTGTTCAGGTGTTTGTTGATGAAGATCCTTCTGTTGAAGTTTCCAATCAGCATCTGGAATTTTTTCTTGATTACAGTGGCCACAAACTGGTTTCAGTTGAATTGATTGATTGGGTAAAAGGAGAGGATCAGAAAAATGACAACTTTAAAGGTTACAGTTTCAGTGATAATGAAGAATCCACTTTGGATTCTGATGTTAAATTGGGTGTGGGAAACAGAAGTGTACTAGTAGAGGATGACGCAGAACTTGATTTCGATTTAAATGAGGAACCTGCATTTAGTTTGCTGGACTCCATGGACATGGAAGAGGATGAAAATTCTCGAGTTTTTCACACTAAAGAAAGTCATTTTGAGATGGATGTGCTTAAGGATGATGCAAATTTTCATGCGTCCCAAACTTCGTTTAAAGATGTAGACGAGTTTGAAGTGAAGGAAGCAATAGAAGAGGGAAATGAACATTCAGATATTCTTACAGGTAAAATTATTTCTGGTTCTGACTTAAAATTTTCTTGGCGCTTTTTTTTTTGGTAGTATATGTTGAATACGTATTAACTATTATCTGCTTGAATTATATAGTTTCTGAAGAAGTTACTCAAATTCCGATTAATGAAACTGAAACTGAAACTGAAGCAGAAGTCTCAATTGGAACAGAAATTCCTGATTTAGATATAATAGATGAAATTCAAAACCAAGAAGCTATTCCTTCATATGAATGCACGCATGAAGATCCTTCCGTTAGTTCCACTGTTTTTGTTGAAGTAGATGATCATGGTAAGTTCTGGACATGTCTTTCAATTCTTGTACGAAACATTCTATCACTGCATTTAGTTAACTATTGAAATTTGTTGTCTATTAGGTGCTATGCTTCAGGAACAGACAGTAGAATTGCCTGCCTTATTAGTTACAGACAGTGATCACGTGATGAACAATCGACCATCGTTTAGTTTGGAACTGAACGAGATTGAAGAAGACAAGGTTCCTGATACGCCTACTTCTGTAGAAAGTCTTCATCATTTGCACAAGAAATTGTTGTTGCTCGAGAAAAGGGATTGTGGGACAGAAGGATCTTTGGATGGAAGTGTCACTAGTGAGTTGGAAGGTAGCGAGGGAGTTGTTACTGTTGAAAGCTTGAAATCGGCACTGAGAACTGAACGAAAGGCTTTGCAGACATTATATACTGAGCTAGAAGAAGAACGGAGTGCTTCTGCAGTGGCAGCAAATCAAACGATGGCAATGATAAATCGACTCCAAGAAGAGAAGGCAGCAATGCAAATGGAAGCTTTGCAGTATCAGAGAATGATGGAGGAACAATCTGAATATGATCAAGAAGCATTACAACTTCTGAATGAACTTATGGTAAAGAGGGAGAAGGAAAAACAAGAGCTTGAGAAAGAGTTCGAGTTGTACAGGAAAAAGATGTTTGATTACGAAACAAAAGAAAAGATGAAGCTATTGAAGAGAAGTAAGGATGGAAGTACTCGGAGTGGATTTTCCTCGGCTTCTTGTAGCAATCTTGAGGATAGTGATGGATTGTCTGCCGATCTAAATCAAGAAGTGAAAGACGAAGAGAGTTTCCATAGCCATCAAGAATACGGAGACCACAATACTCCTGTTAATGCAGTTCTAAACTTGGAAGAATCATTAGCAGACTTTGAGGAAGAGAGGTTGTCTATTCTAGAGGAGCTCAAGGTTCTAGAAGAGAAGCTAATGATACTGGACGATGAAGAGGAACAGAAGTTCGAGGATGTCAGAGCAATGGAAGATGCCCATAAAGAGAATGGGAATCGTTTGGATGAAAATGGTCATTTTAGTGAAGATAATGGGCATGCTAATGGTTTTTCTAATGAGATGATGGGGAAACATCATTCGCGGACAAAAATTCTGGGTTCAACCGGGAAATCACTTCTTCCACTTTTTGATGCAATTAATGATGAAAACGGTGATGTTATCCTGAATGGAAACTGCAACGAATATGATTGTAATGGCAAGGAGAATTCTTATGAAACGAAGTTTGAATTTGAGAACAAGAAGCTTGCCATTGAAGAAGAGGTTGATCATCTTTATGAAAGATTACAAGCTCTTGAGGCAGATAGAGAGTTCTTAAAGCATTGCATTAGCTCCCTAAAGAAAGGTGACAAGGGAATGGATCTCCTTCAAGAGATTTTACAACATCTTCGTGATCTACGTAATGTTGAGCTCCGAGTGAGAAATTTGAGCGACAGCGATATACTATGACACTATTATTGAATATCTTGTGCCTAAAGAAGATTGTTGGTAAATCAACAAACCTTAAAAAATCAAAATTCCGTTGTTCACTTGTATAGCACTGCAAGACTTAGATTACATTGTTAAGTCTTTAGTCACGGTTCATTGCAGACTCTATTTCGAAAGCTCATTCAAAGCTATGGACTAGTTGAGTCGAGCACGCCGACACAAGCCTTAATGGATGTGGAGGCACCTGAAAATTATCTTGTTTTGTGTTGATGTTGACAGACAACAACTGAGGTCTGCTAAATTTTAGTCTTTTGTTTCATGGTCATTTTGTAATAGTAAAATCCCAATTTTTTTGTGGGTTGGTCCATCTCCTCCTTTTGAGGAAAGGGGGATGATGATTTATGTGTATTTGTTGTGTAGCCTAGTGAGCAAAAGCAGCCACCCTGTCATTTGTATGTTTCTCTGAGTAAAAAAAGGCCTGGCCTGGCCTGCTTAAATGGAAAGATTCAATGCCAGGTTCATAGAATTAGGAAAGGTACAGCTTTCTTTTTTTTCCAATTTTTTGAGCTTTTTTGTGGGCAAGGAAGAGAAGGGTTCCTTTTCCAGTCCAATCTTTTGTAATATTTTAATTATAATCAAAAGGTTTGTTTATTATATGAAAAAAGACGATGGCTTTGTTCGACATCTTTGGTATACAGTATTGAACGTAATTATCCCATGCATTATTCACGAGTACACAAAATAAGTATTTTAAGCCAACTTTCATTCTTTATTTGTTGTCAAGATCTGATTAATAAGTACAATTAATTAAAAATAAGCAAAATATTGCTTTCACAATGGATTTTGCTTTAAGCATAAACAAACATTTTAGGTAGGTATGGACCTTAAAAAAAAAGCAATAAATTAAAAGTAAAAATGTGATAAGCTTAGATAATCAATTAGTTTACAGCTAAGAGCGCCGCTTAACGGCATAATTGCCCAGTTAAGCAGTGCATCCAACCTAATCAATTCTACTAGACACACTAATGACAATGGGGACAACTATCCTATGTTTAATATTTTTGCCATTAATATATTTTTGAAATGCCCAACATTATTGACTAATTTCAAATGTTTGTCCTTTTTGGAACTTAAATAAAAGATTAGAAAGCCAGTTAATCAATTTTTATAAAGATATCCCCAACCTTTAATTCCGGACTTTTCAATTCTCAATGTTCTAATTTAGTTATGCATTGATCCTTAGTGAATTAATACTATTCATCACAAGTCATGTTCAACGCCAATTCAGGTAACACCAAAGTTCACATTCAATAATTGATATGGGTTGCGAATTTAATTGACATTTAGATTGGTATTTAATATCATCGGTGATGAATATTATCACTCAACCAAAAAAAGACTAATGCTATTCATTAGCATTGGCGATCATCAACATTGATCTATATTGCTGATGAATATCATTATTCGAATATAAGCTGTTAATTTTACTGTTAAAATGTCACGTGAAAGACATGTGAAACATTGTTTTGACTTTTGAGAGACGTGTATAGAAAATATAAAGAGAAATCGAAGAAAAATAGATAATCTGCATCTCTCACTTGTCCTTCCCTGTACTGCCCCGTCGTACCCTAATCGTGATTTTGCTCTCTCTCCCACGTCATTCTCCTTTGGTTTGGCCCACCCTACACCAT
>NW_019233150.1:0-2715 GCF_002742605.1 Olea europaea var. sylvestris | reverse complement strand
CCTCTTTTTTTTTTTTTTTTTTTTTTTTTAATTAAGAAAATTGCTAGCGTGCACACGTATCTTCAATGGATAGATTACGGTATATGTTAGATAATTTATCTTAAGCATTTTTATTTTTTTTTGGTTGTAATTATAAAACCATACATAGCAGTACATTTAATCCCTGTACAATTCCCATCTAATTTGTGCAACTACTTAAATTTAATGGAAAATGTTCATACACGATCAAAATATTATTAAATATGCAATAATAAAATTGCTATGTGCATCACACGTGCCATTGACTAGTTTGTGTGTGTGTGAGAGAGAGAGAGAGAGACTAGTTTGAGAGAGAGAGAGAGAGAGAGAGAGAGAGAGAGAGAGATTTTGCTGTCAATATGAACTTTTGAATAGACAGACAGACACTTAAATGGGGAACGAAGAACAACAGTCAATACCATTCAAATGTTGAATTGATTGTTAAATTATATTAATATGTACAAATTTATTTGATTAAATCTTGACCATTTCAGTAAAAAATAGTAAAATGGTCAAGAGAAAGTATTTTTTATATCTACATATCCTTTTCTTATTTCTTAAGTAGAATAAATCCCTATGTACAGGGAAAATATTTACAAGGGAATTATAGACCCCTCACATGGGTCGGCCTCATAGGAGACTGGTGCAATAGAAAATGACAAAAAAATATTAAAAAAAAAGTGATCCTACCCATTTGAGACCCCAGTAAAGGGTCTATAAGAGTTGGACTTATGCACCAGGTCGTTGTCTTAAGTACATATATTTTGATGTTTTCCATTAGATGAGATCATTGATTTTAGTTTAAAGATAAACCATTATAAATATATTCATAATATAGGAAATTTAATAAATATAATTTTTTGAAAAGCTATACGTTGTGGTAATACATCTTGCAAATAACTAACAAATGAACGTAAATAATATTTTAGATTAATCAATAAAACTAATTAAATATTCTATATAGTTTGATTTATTAACACTTTCTCTAATTCTTTTATTCTCTTAATCTTTATACTGTATAAAGTTTAGTAATATCATCATGATACAAACATGTAATGAATTTGGAATCAAATGTTTAAACTTTATATTTCTTTTTAATTCATTTTTATAGTTAATATTGGTCAACATTTGTTCATTTCTATGAATTCAGGATCAAATCTCAATGACCAAGAATTGATGCAGTAAGTACCTATAGAATACATCGAATCTCACAGAAAGATTTCTTTTAGGAATTATTTCTTTCAAATATTTTAACAATGAACATGATTAAGATGAAATCATTTGTATAAAAAGGTAGAAAAAAACTAACTTAAAAAAAAAACTAAAACAAAATTTAAATTTAAAAGATGAGGCATAAGAATTTTTATTTTTTTATTTTTATGTTCTAGATTAGAGAAAAAAAGGTCAAATTTTGTCGACGCTGTGATGAAGGAGGGAAATGGTTCCTACGAATTGGAGGAATATGTAGAAATGAAAATGGAGAAATGATTGTTGCTATTTCAAAATCCATAGGAGAAATATATCGCCTTTCATTAGGGAATGTGCATCGATAATGGAGGTATTGAAATTTGCATTGGAACATTGTTTGTCTATTAGCACAATTGAAACATATAGTAGCAACGCAGCTTCGGCGATCTGGAAACCAAGCATTGATATCCCCAAGGGTGTCTTCATTCCTGAGCTTGTCACGTTCTCTTATTCGTCAGAATGCGAACTATGACACTTATCTCTCTTGCAAAATAGGCTTCTATACAATTTCAGCATAGTGTTTGGATTGGGGACCTCCCATTTTTCACTTTAAACTATTTAATATACGATATTAAAAATAGTAGTAGACTCGCTAATCTTTGAGAAGGTGTAATTCGGTCTCAAAAGTCAAACCTCCACCTTTTGGCATTGCCAAACCAGTAGGAAAAAGTCTTTGGATGGTTACTGTGCAAGATTTTGTTAATTCAACACGTGAATTGAATTTGCTAGTTAAAAGGGCTTCATCTTTTCCCACTTGAAACAAATAAAATATTGAAAAATAGACACTTTAATCTCGATTCTTTTGAGTTTGATGGTGACCGATAAATCTGAGTTTGTTGAGATGGTAATTTTTTTAGGTGGTTGCTTATGATGATTTTTTTTTAAAGTGTGTTTCGCGTACGAATTTGATGGTTGCACATAGGTAAAGGGAGGGGCTGTAGTCGAGGAAGATGATTAATTCTCCGTTTTTAAAATTTTTTCTGTTTTATTTGTTATTTTCTGGTTTACTTTTTATAATTATTTTAACTATTTTTAATAGAAATGTGTTAAGATACATTTTTGCCTTTAAGAAAGTGGGCAAGTCAATTCATACGCTGAACTAAGATACGTTTAAATTGTTACTTACCATCTAAATATCCTAGAGCTACATATTTGCCCAATGGTTAGGGATGGCATGGCCAAAAATTTGAACGTTGGAGATCCCGTTGCACATTTTATGGAGGTTAGGGTCCCGCGCTACAATTTTCTCTAATTTCTCCCTTAATTATAAAAGGTACTTTTTAAAAATGGTACCACCAAAAAAGTAAATTAAAATCTAAGTAAAAATTAATATTTAATTTTAGTAACATATTTTATGAACTTCGTTACTTTTTATTCACCTATTCAATTAATTTTTATCAGAGTTGGCTGAAAATTGATTTTTTATTTAAACTAATAAGGGGCAAAATA
>NW_019233149.1:0-2560 GCF_002742605.1 Olea europaea var. sylvestris | reverse complement strand
AAATGGTGCCCATATCCGTTCATGTCAAATGGTGCCTCCGGGTACGGCATGTTTGAAAAGTTATAAAGTTAATGTTTTGAAATATATAGTTTGATCACCAATGCACCTATGACACCTATTGAGTTTTTCAACTCACGGGTTTAATCCCATCTCTACTGATTGAAGGAATTCTACCTCGGGCATGGATGGAGGAGAAGATGGAGGGTGATGCAACGAGCCCATGGAAATCCGGTGAATAAGTGATTTGGATTTATTTTTATGAAATATTTTCCAATGTTATTTCTTTAAAGTTTTGAATAACGCAGAATGTGAGAACAAGTTATGTTTTCTTCAAATAAATTACATTTTGTAGTTTAAAAAATGATTCAGTGTTTTTGTTTAAAGTATTTGATGTATTGTTATTTAAATTATTATTCAAAGATGTAAGCTTCCGCTAAAACGTATACACTTGTTACTAAACCACCGGTTAAGCTAAGTAAAGTAAGTAGTGTTCCAATCCGCTAGGGCTCGGGGCGTTACAAGTTGACAGCATTGAGACACATATGACCAACTTGGGGACTACAGCGAAGAATTCGGAGGTACAGATTAGTCAAATAGCAACTAAAATACAGTCTCAACAAAAAGAACAATTCCCAGTGACACAGAGGTTAACCCACAGGAACACTGCAATGCTATTGCCCTAAGAAGTGGTAAACCGGTTGAAGAACACAAGCTTAGAGAGGTTGGGTACCTACATCGGATCCCATTCTTGCAAGGGAAAAGCAGACTGAAGGGCAGAAAACTGAGGCAGAGGCAACAAAGAAGATTTATAAGCTTTACTCAATTTCATTTCAAGAAAACCCACCTATCTTAAAGCCCCTACTACCATTCCTGCAGAGGTATTTGAAGAAGGAGTTTGATGAAAAATTCGAAAAGTTTCTAGAGGTCTTCAAGAAAATCCACATCAACATTCCCTTTGTTGAAACCTTGGCCCAAATGCCTAACTATGCCAAGTTCTTAAAGGAAGTGATATCAAAGAAGAGAAAGTTGGAGGAATTTGAGACTGTTAAGCTAACAGAGGAGTGTAGTGCCATACTTTAGAAGAAGCTCCCTCATAAATTGAAAGATCTGGGCAGCTTCAACATCCGGTGCAATTTTGGTGGTATCACATTTGATAGGGCACTATGTGACCTTGGAGCTAGCATAAACTTGATGCCCTTATTAGTGTTCAAAAAGCTGGGTCTTGGAAAAGTGAATCCAGCAATCCTTACCTTGCAACTGGCGAACAGATCGATCACATATCCTAAAGGCATTATTGAAGATGTGTTGGTGAAGGTTGATAAGTTCATCTTTTTGGTGGACTTTGTGGTATTGGACATGGAGGAGGATGAGAAAGTACCATTGATTCTTGGCCAACCTTTCCTCGCTACTGGAAGAGCATTAATCGATGTGTAAGAAGGAAAGTTGATACTACGAGTTAATGAAGAGCAAGTAACTTTCAACATCCATCAAGAAAAGAAAGCCCCGGAAAAAGGAAAAGTTGACACTTGCAAAATGATCTAATCAGCGGAAGCAATAGCAGGAAACGGAGAAACATATATCCAGTTCCTTATCGATTGAACTTTACTATTTGTACACTAATTTTTGAAAAGTTGTTTGACACGCATTTTTGTCAAGCATCAATTGGATAGAAAACTGTTTGAAATTTAAACTCTATAATAGGGTAATGTCACGTGGCAAAGTGTAAACTAAAGTGTGCACCATAATGTACGTGTAGCAAGTTTCTTATCGATTGAACTTTGCTATTTCTACACTAGTTTTTGACAGGTTGTTTGACACTTGCATTATTGTCAAGTGTCAATTGGATGGGAAAACTGTTTGAAATTTAAACTGTCCAACAGGGTAATGTCACGTGGTAAACTGTAAACTAAAGTGTACATGTTACAAGGTTCATACCGATTGAACTTTGCTATCTGTATACTAGTTTTTTACACGTTGTTTGCCACTTGCATCATTTTCGAGTGTCAATTTGATGGGAAAACTATTTGAAATTTAAACTATCCAACAGCGTAATGTCACGTGGCAAAGTGTAAACTAAGCATACACTATAGTGTACATGTAGCTAGGTCCTTATCGATTGAACTTTGCTATTAGTACACTGATTTTTGACACTTTGTTTGACACTTACATTGTTGTCAATTGTCAATTGGAGGGGAAAACTATTTGAAATTTTAACAATCCTACAGGGTAATGTCACGTGGCAAAGTGTAAACTAAAGTGTACACCGTAGTGTACATATAGCAAGGTCCTTACCGATTGAACTTTGCTATTTGTACACTGATTTTTTACACGTTGTTTCACACTTGCAATGTTATCGAGTGTCAATTAGATAGGAAAACGATTTGAAATTTAAACTATCCAACAGAGTAATGTCTTGTGGCAAAGTGTAAACTAATGTGTACACCATAGTGTACATGTAGCAAGGTCCTTACTGATTGAACTTTGCTATTTGTACACTAATTTTTGACACACTGTTTGACACTTGCATTGTTGTCAAATGCCAATTCGATGGAAAAATTGC
>NW_019233148.1:0-2560 GCF_002742605.1 Olea europaea var. sylvestris | reverse complement strand
AATAATCTTATTGATTGCTCTACTATCCATGCACATATGTTACGTGCCATCGTGTAGTAACACAATTTTCTTTCTCCCAAAAAGAAAACTGTACACTTTAGCATATTTGTCATGCAACGAGTATCGATTAAACTGGCAAGGTTTCCCTAATAACAAATGGCATGCATCCATCTTCACCACATCACACAAAACCTGGTCTTTGTATGTTGGTCCAGTAAAAAAACTTATTAGAGCATGTTGTGATACTTCAACATCATTATCTCTCTAAAACTAAGCTAACTTATAAGCTTTAGGATATTTCTCAGTCTGCAAACCTAATTTCTTAACAACCTATCAGCCACTAAATTTTCATAGATCTCAGAGTAAGTAACAAACTTGCAGATTCTTCCTCCAATAGTACATGTTGATTGGAAGATATTATTACGCAACTAGTCACCCTTATTCTCCAACGGAGTCCAAAAAACTCCATTTCACCACTAACACTTGACCCATATCACCAGCAACAAATTCCTCCTCCTCTATTGCCATTTTAGCATCTCTATTGTCAAATACAGATACCTCCTTATAATCTCCATTCCCCTCATCAATAAAGAGTCCACTGCGTGAATTTTTGGGACATTCAGATTGTCTATTTCCCATACCCCTTCCTATGAAACAACGTATACTATCTCCAGGACGTTTTTATTGTTGAGTAGGATTATTTCTAATAGAACTAGCCTGCCTATGATTACCAGGATGTGTTGTCTGCTGCTGTGGTTTACTAAAAGAATCCCTTGTAGTGAAAGGACCTATATTTTACCTGGACTACTGCTTTTCTATTTGTGTCGCCAGTTGATGCGCCTTAAGAACTGTCAAAAGATCAAACATATTTAGGGTGTCCTGTATTTGGGGATGAAGACCACCCACATATCGCGACACCAACTGTTTCTCCATTTCTATCACCTCATTCCTGGTAATCAACATGTAAAACTCCATCGTATAGTCATCAACCATCTTCAAGCCTTGACGTAAATTCTGCAATCACTGATACATGGTCCGAACATAGTTATATGACAGAAATTGCTTCTTTAATTTATCCCAAGATGTAATCTTTTTCTTCCCTAATCTAGATCTTGTCATCTTTGTCTGCTGCCACTATGTTTCTACTCGTCCACAAAATCTAGTTGCAACAAGAGCCAGACGTTTACCAGTAGAAACCTCCTTAAATTCTAAGATCTCCTCCACTACAGTCACCCAATCCAAGAATTCTTTTGGACTTAATCTACCATGGAACTTAGGGATTGGTTCAACTTTAAACCTTGACTCCCAGTGCCTATTCTCCCCTAGCTATCCCATCTCCACCGGATTGGTAAATCTATTGGATGATCAAGTAGTGTAAATAGATTTTCATCTTTAGAATCCATAAATGGTTGGGCCACCGTGCATATTGCTATGGTGTGAGTACAATAGATTGCTGGGTTAGCAACCCTACTTGTTGACGCAGCTAGGTGATCTCATCACAACTATTCACCTCGTCTACCGGGGCTTCTAGATGTCTCCTTGGTGGTATGGTGAAGGAACAAACCTCACTCTGAACTAATTGACGTAGCGAAAGGTTATAGGAAAGATTAACAAATCTTACAAGATGAAAAAACTCACGAAAATTTTTATTTCTGTCAATCAATACGGCCACGAAGGGCTTACAATGCTTTATATAGTGAAAACCCTTTGAAATTTTAAAAAAAAAAAAAGATTTTTTTTTCTAAAATGAGAAAAATCAAGATAATGACTAAAATTGACAGTTCTGATCTTAAGGATTATCCTCTAGCAAACGGAATTCAAATCCAACTTAAGTTGATTGAGATTAATCAAAATAAAAATTACCAAAAAGGAAAAAACGCAAAAGTGAAGGCCTAAACGAGCATAAATTGGTCCGTTTCCAAATCAAATTTGACTAAAATTTTGCCAAAAATGAATAACCCCAAAATTTCTCAAAAAATCAAAAAGTTACCTATTTCTGTTTGCATCAGTTCCACGTTTTCATAAAGTCTAATTCCTTCTGCAGCACATCAGTTGTAGGTTGATGAGTTTTCAAATTTTGTGGACATATGATAAAACTCTAATAGAGCCAAGAAACAACTTTCAAGCTATCATTCGGAATGAAGGTTGTGGTTCCAATTAAATTTTGGAACAAATGGGAGGCTTGGTGTCAAGCAACTTGACTCCGCATCTAGCAGTACAGAACTTAACCTATCATAGGGTTAGAGAAAAGGCAACATTAAGAATTATTGCTTCGAAAATATAGCAACAACTAGACGGGTCATCAGTCATTTTAATTTTTAACCATGTTTATTTTTCTCCAATGTAACGTGAGCTACAAGTACCATGAAAGACCCAAGCACATTTTAATTTCTCGTAATATTTAATGAAAGGCCTATCTGGAGGTAGATGATGATGGCGCTAAGAAAGGTCTAGCAAAGTTGGGACGTCGTTAGTGAGCTTACTAAGTCTCCAAACTAGGAAAACTTTGTGCTAGTGTATCATTTCAATTTACAATCTAATGATTGCTAGCTCAAGACTT
>NW_019233147.1:0-2561 GCF_002742605.1 Olea europaea var. sylvestris | reverse complement strand
ATTTATCTGATGATGTGTTAGGACAAGTTGAACGATATACGACTGTCAAAGAGTTGTGGGAGGCACTTGACAAGCTTTTTTTGAAAAAATCTCTTCCAAACAAAATACATTTGCTTCAAAAACTGTTTAGTTTTAAGCTGGACCCGGAAAAGGATCTTGAATCAAATTTGAGTGACTTTAACAGACTCGTCAAGTGTTTAGCCAACAACGACAAGAAATTTGACGAGGAGTATCTAGCAGTTATACTTTTAAATGCTACGCCCGAATCTTATAGAGATGTTAGGAATGCTATCACGTATGCTAGGGATACTTTAACCCAAGATATTGTGACTGATGCTTTGAGGACTAGGGAGCTAGAGCTTAAGAAAGAGTCGAGGGGTAGCTCGAGAGAAGAGAGTTTGTTTGCTAGATGGAGGAATGAGACAAGGGAGAACCATTTTCAAAGTAAGAAGGGCAGAGGAAAATTGAAGGGTAGGTCTAAGTCTAGAGATAAGAGTGGTAAGAAATGCTTCCATTGTTGCAAGTTAGGACATTTCAAGAAAGATTGTAATGACTTTAAAAGGAAACAAAGACCGCAGCAAAATGATGATCAAAACTTAGTTGCTGTAAGTGATTCTCTCAATTGCCTACATGTTATGATCGTGTCAAGCGATTTTGACACCGAGTTAAATGGTGCTCGTGATAACATACATGTCATGAAAGTTTCTAATATTGATTTTGACACTGAGTGGGTATTAGACTCAGGTGCTACCGTTCATATGTGTCCTGTTAAATCTTGGTTCTATAACTATAGAGATGTGAATCCTAGAAAAGTATACTTAGGGGACGATCATACACACAATGTAAAAGGAGTAGGTGATATTGCTATTAGGATACATGATGGCATTATCAGACCCCTTAGAGGTGTTAGGTATGTCTCGGGCCGGGCAAGGAATCTCATTTCCTTAGGCACTCTAGAAGAAGAAGGTCATGAGTTCAAATCTTATGCTGGTACTTTAAAGATCTGTAAAGGATCTCTAGTGGTTATGAAAGGTCCCAAGAAGAATGGGTTATATGTCCTTCAAGGTAAAACATTGGATAGTAAATAGTCGGCATTATCTTTAGTTTGTGAAGATAAATCAGATCTTTGGCATAAGAGGATGGGACACATTGGGAACAAAGGATTGAAATACCTTAGTGACCAAAATTTACTTGGTAAGGATAGTGTTACACCTTTAAGTTTTTGCGAGATGTGTGTTCTAGGAAAGTTACACAAGGTTAGCTTTGGGACAGGTGAACACAGCACTAAGAGACCATTGGACTACATTCATGCAGATTTGTGGGGTCCTGAAAAACACCCCACACACGGAGGAAATATATTTTTTCTATCCATTGTTGATGATCACTCGACGAAAGTTTGGGTGTATCTCCTTAAATCCAAATTTGAAACTTTTAGTAAGTTTAAGTCTTGGCTTGCCTTAGTTGAAAATCAAATAGGAAAGGGTGTGAAAACTCTTAGGACGAATAATGGTTTAGAGTTTTGCAATTTCGAATTTGATAATTTCTGCAAGGGAAAGGGTATAATGAGGCACAGGGCTGTAAGACATACCCCTCAACAAAATGGGGTAGCGGAGAAAATAAATCGGACTTTAATGGATAAAGTAAGATGTATGATGATTAATTCTGGGTTGTCTAAAGGTTTTTGGGGTGAAGCCGTGCGCACTACTGCCTATTTAATAAATAGGTCACCTTCTAGTTCTGTTAACTTCAAGACTCCTCAAGAGTTGTGGTCTGGAAAACCCCCAGATTTGTCACATATTAGAGTGTCTGGTTGTGCGGCTTATGCACATCAGGTTGAGGGCAAATTGGACCCTAGGGCTACTAAGTGTGTTATGTTAGGTTATCCAAAGGGAGTAAAAGGATATAGACTATGGGTTTTAGGTGTAAAGGGCATTAAGATTATTAACAGTGGAGATGTAAAGTTCAATGAACTTGATATGCCTTATCTTAAAAACCTTGTAAGTCAGAACAAACAGACTAAGAAAGGAGAATCTTCTACTGGAAAGAAGATGGAATTTGAGGCGAAGAGATTAGGAGATAATCTAGAGGATAGTGAAATCTAACCTCAAGAAGAATCTGATCAAGAAGCAGTTATAGAACAACCTGAACTTGAAATTTCTGAAACTGTTGTCCCTAATTAAGAAACATTTGCAGGTACTAATTTGGATGATTACCAATTAGGGAGGGATAGAGAGAGAAGACAAGTGAAGCCCAATTTGAAATACATCTCTTCAAATTTGATGGAATTTGTCCTAATCTTAGGTGAAGCCTTGGAGTCAGTTGAACCGACTTCATTTGAGGAAGCGGTTAACTGTGAAAATTCTGAAAATTGAAAAAAGGCAATGAGAGAAGAGATCCAGTCTCTAAACAAAAATGAGACTTGAAAGTTGGCTGAAAAACTAAAGAATCAAATAGTAGTCCATTGTAAATGGATCTACAAGTTAAAAGAAAGAGTAGGACCTAAAGACCCTTTAACATACAAAGTTAGGTTGGTTGCGAAGGGATTTACTCAGAGAGAAGGG
>NW_019233146.1:0-2561 GCF_002742605.1 Olea europaea var. sylvestris | reverse complement strand
GCCGGGGGCAATTTCGTCAATTTTCGCGACGGTGTCGGAATGGGCTAAAATTTGACAGGTTGATCGGAAACAAAAACCGCGCCTGGGGCAATTTCTTCATTTTTCGCGATGGTGTCGGAATGGGCTCAAATTTGACGGGTTGATCCGGAACAAAAATTGGCCCGAAGGCAATTTCGTCATTTTTCGCGACGGTGTCGGAATGGGCTCAAATTTGACAGGTTGATCGAGATCAAAAATCGCGTCGGGGCGATTTCATCATTTTTCGCGACTGCGTCGGATTGGGCTAAAATTCGACAGGTTGTTCGGAAACAAAAACCGCGCCGGGGTTAATTTCGTCAATTTTCGCGACGGTGTCGGAATGGGCTAAAATTTGACCGGTTGATTGGAAACAAAAATCGCGCCGGGGGCAATTTCGTTATTTTTTGCAATGGTGTCGGAATGGGCTCAAATTTGACAGGTTTATCGAAAACAAAAATCGCGCGCGGGGGCAATTTCGTCATTTTTCACGACGGTGTCGGAGTGGACTAAAATTTGACCGGTTGATCTGAAAAAACAAATCGCGCCGGGGACAATTTCGTCATTTTTCGCAATAGCGTCGGAATGGGCTCAAATTTGACAGGTTGATCCGGAACAAAAATCGGCCCGAAGGCAATTTCGTCATTTTTCGCGACGGTGTCGGAATGGGCTAAAATTTGACAGGTTGATCGGAAACAAAAACCGCGCCGGGGGCAATTTCATCAATTTTCGCTGCGGTGTCGGAATTGGCTCAAATTTGACCGGTTGATCGGGAACAAAAATCGAGCCAGGGGCAATTTCGTCATTTTTCGCGACGGTGTCGGAGTGGGCTAAAATTTGACCGGTTGATCTGAAAAAACAAATCGCGCCGGGACGATTTCGTTATTTTTTACGACTGCGTCGGAATGGGCTAAAATTCGACAGGTTGTTAGGAAACAAAAACCACGCCGGGGTTAATTTCGTCAATTTTCGCGACGGTGTCGGAATGGGCTAAAATTTGACCGGTTGATTGGAAACAAAAATCGCGCCGGGGGCAATTTCGTTATTTTTTGCAATGGTGTCGGAATGGGCTCAAATTTGACAGGTTTATCGAAAACAAAAATCGCTCCGAGGGCAATTTCGTCATTTTTCACGACGGTGTCGAAGTGGGCTAAAATTTGACCGGTTGATCTGAAAAAACAAATCGCGCTGGGGACAATTTCGTCATTTTTCGCGATAGCGTTGGAATGGGCTCAAATTTGACAGGTTGATCTGGAACAAAAATCGGCCCGAAGGCAATTTCGTCATTTTTCGCGACGGTGTCGGAATGGGCTAAAATTTGACCGGTTGATCTGAAAAAACAAATCGCGCTGGGGACAATTTCGTCATTTTTCGCGATAGCGTTGGAATGGGCTCAAATTTGACAGGTTGATCTGGAACAAAAATCGGCCCGAAGGCAATTTCGTCATTTTTCGCGACGGTGTCGGAGTGGGCTAAAATTTGACCGGTTGATCTGAAAAAACAAATCGCGCCGGGGCGATTTCATTATTTTTCGCGACTGCGTCGGAATGGGCTAAAATTCGACAGGTTGTTCGGAAACAAAAACCGCGCCAGGGGCAATTTCGTCAATTTTGCGACGGTGTCGAAATGGGCTAAAATTTGACCGGTTGATTGGAAACAAAAATCGCGCCAGGGGCAATTTCGTTATTTTTTGCAATGGTGTCGGAATGAGCTCAAATTTGACAGGTTTATCGAGAACAAAAATCGAGCCGGGGGCAATTTCGTCATTTTTCGCGACGGTGTCGGAGCGGGCTAAAATTTGACCGGTTGATCTGAAAAAACAAATCGCGCCGGGGGCAATTTCGTTATTTTTAGCGATGGTGTCAGAATGGGCTCAAATATGACTGGTTGATCCGGAACAAAAATCGGCCCGAAGTCAATTTCGTCATTTTTCGCGACGGTGTCGGAATGTGCTCAAATTTGACAGGTTGATCGGGATCAAAAATCGCGCCGGGGCGATTTCGTCATTTTTCGCGACTGTGTCGGAATGGGCTAAAATTCGACAGGTTGTTCGGAAACAAAAACCGCGCCGGGGGCAATTTCGTCAATTTTCGCGACGGTGTCGGAATGGTCTAAAATTTGACCGGTTGATTGGAAACAAAAATCGCGCCAGGGACCATCTCATTATTTTTTGCAATGGTGTCGGAATGGGCTCAAATTTGACAGGTTTATCCGGAACAAAAATCGAACCGGGGGCAATTTCGTCATTTTTCGCGACGAGGTCGGAGTGGGCTAAAATTTGATCGGTTGATCTAAAAAAACAAATCGCGCCAGGGGTAATTTCGTCATTTTTCACGACGGTGTCGGAGTGGGCTAAAATTTGACCGGTTGATCTGAAAAAACAAATCGCGCCGGGGACAATTTCGTCATTTTTCGCGATAGCGTTGGAATGGGCTCAAATTTGACAGGTTGATCCGAAACAACAATCGGCCCGAAGGCAATTTTGTCATTTTTCGCGACGGTGTCGGAATGGGCTAAAATTTGACAGGTTGATCGGAAACAAAAAC
>NW_019233145.1:0-2561 GCF_002742605.1 Olea europaea var. sylvestris | reverse complement strand
TATACTCCATAAATGACAAGTATAAGGACATTAAAGTTGCCCTTGAATATGGTAGAGATAAACTCATTCTTGATGTTATAACCAATACTTTGAGAAATAAAGCTTTACAAATCAAGGCTGACTCAAGTAACAATCACTCTCAAACCAGTTTTTTAACTAAGGGAAAATCTTTTGAAAAACCTACACAAAATTTTAAGGTTTCAAAAGCAAATAAGAGATGGGCTGATAGGAGTAAGACTAAGAGTAATGCAAAAGGTAAAAATGCTTGTGGCAAACTTGGTTATTTTGCAAAAGATTGTTTTAAAAAGAAAAATGATTCAAAAGAAAAAGGTTTCGATGGAAGCAATGTATTGTCCTATTATAAAACCAAAATAGAAAATAATTTTGTTTTAGTAAGTGCTGAAAAATGTCTAAGTGATCAATGGATACTTGACTCAGGATTCTCTTTTCATATGTGCCCCAACAAAAATTGTTTTATAAATTTAGAAAAAACTAAAGGGGCAAGTTATAATGGGAAATAATTTTGCCTGTAAAGTGAGTGAAATTGGTACTGTCAAATTATTATTAGAAAATGGTAATGTTTTGTTTCTTGAGAACACAAGACATGTCCCAAATTTGAAAAGGAACTTAGTGTCCTTAGAAATGTTAGATGACATGGAATTTAACATAATTATAGGTCAAGGACATATAAAAATTCTTAGGTCCCTAAGAGACATGGCCTTTATTGCCTGAATGCAAAATCTTTGCTTGGATTAACTGCTTCTGTTGTGTCGCTTTGGCTAAATTTTGGCATAAAGGCTTGGTCATATTGGTAAAAAGGGTTTGAATATTCTGCAATCAAAAGGTGTTTTTGAAAAACATAAACTTGGTGATTTTGACTCCTATGAACATTGTCTTTTAGGAAAGCAAGCTAAACTTCCTTTTCAAACTGCAATTCATAAGTCCAAACAAAGACTTGAGTATTTGCATGCTGACTTGCGGGGTCTTGCTTCTATCTCTACTTTTCAAATATTTTTTACTAATAGTTGATGATTTTTCAAGGAAAATTTGGGTTCATCTACTAATGTCAAAAGATGCGACATTTTCTATTTTTAAGGACCGGAAAACTCAAGTTGAGAATTAGGTTGATCTTAAAATAAAATATTTAAGAACTGAAAATGGTTTGGAATTTTGCAATTATGAATTTGATAATCATTGTAAAGAATATGGCATCACGAGACACAAAACTATCCCACACACACCACAACAAAATGGAATGGCTGAAAGAATGAATAGAATTGTGTTGAATAAAGTTAAATGCATGCTACTAAGTTCTGGAATGCCTAAGATGTTTTAGGGTGAAGCAGTTAAAACAGTTGCTTATGTGATTAATAGAACTCTTGCTAGTGCTTTAAACTTTGCTGTTCTTGAATCTATGTGGTCAAATAGTCCTGTAAATTACTCTTTTCTGAAAGTATTTGACTGTGCTGCTTATGCTCATCAAAATGTTGGTAAATTAGAACCAAGATCATTAAAATGTGTCTTCTTGGACTATGATGAACATGTTAAAGGGTACAGATTATGGGTTAAATCTGAAAAAGGCTATAGAGTAATAATTAGAAAGGATGTAGTCTCAATGAATCCTTGATGCCATGTCTTGAAGGAAAAGAAAATGCTTTGACTGAAAAGATGTTCAAATTGAGGTGGAGCCTTCCTGCAGTAACCATAATATTTCTGTGACTACTCTAGAAGAAAATGAAAATGAAGAACATGTTATTTTACTTGAAACTGAACATGTTGAAGTGGCTGATTCTACAACTTTTCCCTTTGATGAGTATCAACTTAGAAGAGATAGGCAGAGGAGGCAAATTAGACCCTCCACTAGATTTGATAGTGACACCTTTTTATCTTTATTTACCTACCAAGACCTCACTGAAAATGAGCCAAATTCTTTTGAAGAAGCCATGAAATGTAAAGAAAGCAAAAATTTGAAGATGGCCATAGAAGATGAAATGTCTTCACTCCTTAAAAATAAAACGAGGATATTAGTTGATAAGCCCAAAGGATAAAAATTAACTGATTGCAAGTGGATTTATAAGATAAAATATGGGAAGGCGACAATAAAAATGTTAGATACAAAGCTAGACTTGCAGCAAAGAGTTTCACACAAAAAGAAGGTGTGGATTATACTGAAATTTTTTCTCCTATTGCCAAGTATGTTACCATCAGATGTTTGCTTGCACTTGTTACACAATTTAAATGAGAACTTGATCAACTAGATTAAGACTGCTTTCCTATATAGAGAATTAGATGAAATAATATACATGAAACAACTTGTTGGTTTTGAGAAAGGTGGTCCTGATTATTTGTTGAAGAAATCCTTATATGGCCTAAAGCAGGTACCTAGGCAATGGTACAAAAGATTTGACACTTTTGTCTTAAAACTTGGATTTAAAAAAAAGTCAATATGATACTTGCTTGTACTGTAAAGGTAGTGGAGTTAAAAACTCATTATATCTGGTCCTTTATGTGGATGATATGTTGCTGGCTAGTTCCGATAAATCAGAAATTGATGATATTAA
>NW_019233144.1:0-2561 GCF_002742605.1 Olea europaea var. sylvestris | reverse complement strand
CATTCAACTCGAGAAGATATCAATTATGGAAGGCGAGAACAAAGATAGTGAAAGTTCAATTACAAATGAACAAAATGAAAAGGATAAAATTAATGAAGAAGACGTTTACCCACATTCTATCGACTTCATTGATTGTTCTATCATTGAATTTGTAATTAAGCCGAAGAGGAGGTAGAAGTCTACATAGTTAAATTTGGATCGAATCAGATAAGCAAGTCATATCACATTGGAGGGGGTAGTGTTAGAATTTGTAGAAGTAACGAAGAGTGGGGCAAAGTTAAAAGAGGCAAACTGAGCAAGGCATCAAAAGTGTTCTTTAGAATTCCATGATGCCGAATCAATAAAATCAAGCTAAGGACTTTAAACGAAGTGTTTATTGAAAAACAACGCAATTTTTCTTCCCTTTATTTATTATGCTTTCAAGTCATATGATAATTTAGATTAATTATTAACTTTAATTAGGAACTCATCCATTTACCGTTTCCACTTGAGTTCTTGAGATTTAGTTGGTTTATTAGATGCTTGAGCTAAGTAAATTTTTTATCTTTAATGTTTTATCTAATCGTATTGTGCAGGAATATGATATCGTAGAACACTTAAACTAACAATGACTAAGAAGACAACAGAGAGCAACAGGAGAAGTTAGCTATTGAATTTCATGCGCTCAACAAAGGAGTATTTTCTTACTATTCTTCTACACCTCGTTATATGCAGATTTAGAATTTAAAACTTTAAGGACAATGTCTAGTTTAAATTTTGGGTGGAAAACATGAGTTTTTTCTCTTATTTTGTGTGTGTTGTATTGCTTTAGATAATAAACAAAAAAATCTGAAAATTATTAAAAACTCCAAAAAAACAATGTTTTGTGTGTGTGTGCGCGCTTGTGTGAATTAGTTGGCTTGACTGGCAATAAGAAATATATTGAATTATGAATTGATCTATAAATCATGAATATATTGCATGTTTAAATTAATTTTTATTTTTCCATGTGAAGTTAATATATATATTGAGCACATGATTTAAGTTAAGTATAGTGTATGAATGAGTTGATTTCATAATTGGATATGTTGAAATAGTGGACCATAGTGCTAAACTCAAATCCACTATATTCTACATCCTTAGACTAAATTTAGAATAGTTTGAGGGAATTTCACTGTTGTATGAAGATATTAAGATAGATGAAGATTCCACGTGGGGAAAAAAATCCTAGTGTGGATTGTCTAAAGTCAGTGGGATGAGTTTAGGCAAAAGTTTTAAGTAAAATGTCAGTTTAATTGGATAGGAGCTCAATAAGGGACACTGCACTGATCAATGCATAAAAAAAAATATTTTATTTGAAAACTTCTCTTTGTAGCTTTTATTACTTGAATTATTAGTTAAGCATGTGAGGGTGTTAAAACATGTCGCCTTAAAGTCAACTGATTTAGAAGTCATTGGTCTAAAACTCGTTAAAATGGTCATTTAAAAAGCTTAAGGAAAATAGTGCTGCAAAAAAATAAATAAATAAATAAAAGTGTTGAAATAAAAATTGAGAAAAAACAAAAAAAGTATGTGCGTGAAATAGAAAATGCATCAAATGCTTTGGTTAGGTTTCAAACACTTATTTAAGAAGTTTGACTTTTGATAAGGGATTATTAGTCTGTTGAATTCTGGAGATTGAAACAATCAAATTATGGAGAATACTTATTTATTGACATATTGACTTACAATTAGTAAGATTTACCTAAATTAAAGAGAAGTAATAGTATAAAAACTCAACATTAGGTTACACACTTGAAAAGAGTGAAAATAATTAATTTGGAAACTTGTGAGTCTTACTACTGATGAAAGAACATTTGACTATTGATGGTCAGAAATTGAAACAGCTTATAAATTCATAATGCTATGATTAATTCTTCACACACACGTCGATTATACCTTGGAAAAGTAAATTTTCATTTATGTGTTGTGATTTTGAAGTTGTGTATAGATTTGATACTATGATTGCAATCTTGATATAAAGAGTCAGGTTAGCTAGCTAAATCTTTCCAGATTACTTGATTGACTGGCCACCAATTAGATAATTAGCACTGCGTGTTTATATATTTGTTACATTTTAGTTTTATTTGAGGACAAATAAAAATTCAATTTTGAAAATTTGATAAGTGTAGTTTCTACACTTATTCGGGGTCCTGAATGATGATATTTTGTTATTTTTATTAGTTCCTAATTTGTTATTTATTGCTTTCATTAGGAAAATCTCGTGTTTGGCCGAAGAATTGGAATATAGAATGGAAAAGGGCTCAAATGAAGATAAATATAAAAGTCAAGGACTAAATGGCAAATACTAAAAAGTTATATCAAACCTCGTGATGAAGATTTGAGAGTGCTAGGGGTCAATTGGATGAGGGAAGAAGTCAAAGGAATGAAGTATAGTCAAAGTATTATCATACATCAACTTTCAGCCGAAAAAGTTATGTTTCAGATTTTTAGCCTGATATTGAAACCCAATTTCGACATAGAAAAATTTCAAATTGGAAAATGATATTTTTAGAAGGATTGTAACCCTCTGAGTGAGCTTT
>NW_019233143.1:0-2562 GCF_002742605.1 Olea europaea var. sylvestris | reverse complement strand
AGGAGCCCATTGGGTGCAATTAGAAGTCAAAATAAGTTAAATATGACCATAATATTTTCACAAATCAAATTTCAACCGCATAAGGATTTTCCAGATTTTCAGCCGGAGATTGAGATCCACTTTTGACCTAGTAAATGTTCAAATTTGGAAAGAGCTACTTCTAGCAAAATTATTTCCAACGTACTTTGAATTGCCTTTATCAAATATTGGAAGAGAAAATTATGGCCAAAATACTGAAAGCAGTTGTACAGAACAATTTTTGGCCGAATCTTCAAGTTTACTTATTCCGTGCAACCTGTTTTGGAAACAATTTGGCACTTGGTTTTAAACCCTAATTCAACTTATAAGGCTTTCCCTTTGTGCAAAAGAACATTTGAACACCTTTATTTCCTCTTAAATATGTAAGTGTTATACCCTAGATCTAATCAACACTGGATATAAATACTTTTAATATATAATTAACGCAATTTTATGACAGATCTATTATTTAATTAATATTTAATTAAATTAAATAATAGAGTCCATAGATTCAAATCTTGATAATTTGTTAATCACATGGAGTTGTGATTGTGAGATACAAATTACATATGATTGAATCTTAAATCGTCCGTGGATGTAAGTAATAACGAGATACGGATATCGTTATTACGTATAGACCATTACGTGTGACATTTCTTACTTGTGAGCAAGTAGCTGATCTCACAAGTTAAAGTGTGGTGATACTTAAATGTACACGTTGATATTTTGTTATCGAACAAATCATTGGAGACCCACTGAGAGATTCCACATAGATAACTATCTGAGTGTCAGTGATTAATTTCTAACGTTCGGTAGTGGGATTGGTCATTTGACTTGAGGTCATCGTAGTATCTTATATGAGAACAGTCATGCTTTGACGGTATTGGAAGTTGTTTTGCCAAGGACCGCTAATATAGCATCGTTCGAGTATGTCAAGAATCGTGTGAAGGTTGTGAATGATCAATAGAGGATTCGTCACTCTTAGATAGTAAGCGATTATGATCTGCATTTCATTCAATTAAGTCGATAACGAAATCCTTAGCCAAGGTATACTTATAAGTCGAAAACTCCGTAAACGAACGAGTTTGGTTTTGTCATACCACGTGACATTTTCCGTCACATGTATTTTTCTGACACATTGTTAGATGTCAATTTGGGACGGCGAGTATGAATTGATGATAAATTAAAAGGATGTTTTAATTTATCAATTTTAATTAGATCAAAATAATATTTCACGTCGTTAGGTATTGTGATCGAGAATCTGATGGGTTACACACAAAAAAGAGAATTGGAAGATTGTGATTTGTCAATTAATTAATTTAACAAGGGTTGGATAAATTAGTTAATTTGGTTGCTTATTTATAGGCATGAATTAGTTAATTAGATCAATTAATTCATGGACCAGATTTAATTAAATGAGTTAATTAAATATTGGACCGAATCAGGCCAAGCCCGTTAGGACTTATATAAATATAACTAGGATTTTCAATATGTATAGAGAATTCATTATTCTTGCTAGCACATGAAAAAAATCATAATCCTACAATTTTTGCTCTCTGTGTGAATCACCGCTGGAGGCTGGACAATTGGACAGTTGTGGGTAGTGAATCAAGACCATTGAAACGAAAGAATAGCAAAGGAGTTTGTAGATCTCGTAAAAGGTACAATCTTTATCACAATTTCTATCTAAACACAAAGACGATTCTTGGTGGAAATTGAAAAATTATTTTATTTTCTGCTGCGCATAATAAGTAGATTCCCAACAGTGGTATCAAAGCCTACGTTGTGTTTGTTAGAAATTGTTTAATAATTTTGTGCAATCAAAAGTTGATTGTTATCCATTTTTCATATTTCTAGCAATTAAGAAGAAATTTGATTTTATGTTTTTTGAAATCTGATTTTGAAATATAATTAAAATAAAATATTAGTGATTGGACTGGCGACGGCCAACAATGGCAGACTAGCCTACTGCTGTTGGCAGTGGAAGCAGACACCGCAAGCGCGAAAATGCTGCTCGGTGAGCAGCGTTTTCACACTGCTATACCAGAAGGAGCCGTTACTCAGGCGACTCCTGTTGTAGGCACATCTGTGCCGGCGCCACCAAGAAGAATAAAAAAATATTATTAAGGTTTTCAGTACCATCGGGTGAAAGGTTGGTTGGAGGTGGGGACTTCTACTGCAATTAGTGTAATTGTGGGGGCCCGCCTACAATTATAAAATAAGGGGTCATTTTGTCAAATATTGATACGCTAAATCTCATTTTGTCAAACATGTCAAATATTGATATTCTAAATCTCGTTCTGTCAAAATCTAAATCTCTTTCTTCTTTGAAGGCTTTGTACAGTTGAGAGCAATGTTCTCGGCTTACCATACCGAAAACACATGTTCTTTCCAAGTAAGCATTCACCCCTATGGAGTTTATTATATTTAGGGGAAGCTGTATACTCCCGCTTGCCCTACTGATGTGAAATCATGTGCTTGGGCTTTTATTCTGCTAGTTACGTCTGTCCTTACTTGAATCATTCCACATTCTTTTTCCCATTA
>NW_019233142.1:0-2562 GCF_002742605.1 Olea europaea var. sylvestris | reverse complement strand
GTAGCTGAAACATTGTACTCACTTGGAAGGTCCAACTTGTAAGCATTGTCATTTATCTTTTCAATCACTTGTAATGGACCATCACCCCTCGGTTGCAACTTGGACTTTCTTTGCTCCGGAAACCGCTCCTTCCTAAGGTGCACCCAAACCCAATCTCCTAGCTCGAATGTCACGCGCTTCCTACTTGTGTTTGCCTGTGACGCAACCAACTTACTTTTGTTTTCAATTTGCGCTTTTATCTTTTCATGGAGTGACTTAACCAATTCCGCCTTCTTTTTGCCATCAAAACTACCACGTTTATTTACAAGTAAAGGAATTAAATCCAAAGGAGTTAGTGGATTAAAACCATATACAATTTCAAATGGAGAATATGACGTACTAGAGTGAACAACTCGATTGTATGCAAATTCAACAAATGGTAGACACTTCCCCCAACTCTTCAAATTTTTATTGATTACTATGCGTAATAATTGTGTCATAGTCCTATTCACTACCTCGGTTTGCCCATCCGTTTGTGCTTGACAAGTTGTGGAAAATAGTAACTTAGTGCCTAACTTACCCCACACAACTCTTCAAAAGTGACTCAAAAATTTAACATCCTGATCCGACACTATGCTTCTAGGAACCCCATGTAAACGTACAATCTCTTTAAAGAATAAGTCAGCAATGTTTGTGGCATCGTTAGTTTTGTGACATGGTATAAAATGTGCCATTTTGCTAAACCTATCTACAACCACAAAAATAGAATCCCGACCTCTATTAGTCCTAGGTAAACCCAAAACAAAGTCCATCGAGATATCAACCCAAGTCTCACTAGGTGTAGATAAATGTGTGTACAAACCTTGTGGTAAAACCTTAGATTTAGTCTTTTTACAACCTATGCATCGACTACAAATTCGTTTACCATCACTTTTCATCTTAGGCCAATAAAAATGCTCCTTCAATACATCTAAAGTCTTTTGAACCCCAAAGTGTCTCATCAATCCACCACTATGTGCTTCCCTTACGAACAACTCCTGAATAGAATAATTAGGAATACATAATATATTTTCCCGAAATAAATACCCCTCATGCCTAAAGAACCTATCAACCACCCCTTTTATGCATGACAAATAAATATCCAAAAATTCAACATCTTTTTCATACAATTCCTTAATATGTTCAAACCCAAGTAGCTTAGAGTCAAGAGTAGTTAGCAATACGTATCTTCACGACAACGCATCCGCCACCACATTTTCCTTACCTTGTTTATACCGAATGATGTATGGAAAGGTCTCAATGAATTTCATCCACCATGCATGCCTCTTGTTCAATTTACCTTGTCCCCGCAAGTGCTTTACTGATTCATGATCGGTGTGTATTACGAACTCCTTCGGCCATAGATAATGTTGCCAAGTCTCCAAAGCTCGAACAAGTGAATAAAGTTCTTTGTCATATGTAGGATAATTTAAAGCTGCTCCACTCAATTTCTCGCTGAAGTATGCAATAGGCCTTCGATCCTACATTAAAACTGCTCCAATCCCTATTCCTGATGCATCACACTCAATCTCGAATGTTTTGTCAAAATTAGGTAATGTCAAAACAGGTGCTTCACACAATCTACCTTTAATAGTATTAAATGCAAGTTCATTTTCATCACCCCAATAAAAACCTACACTCTTTTTAACTACCTCCGTGAGTGGTGCGGTGATAGTGCTAAAATTTTTCACAAATCGCCTATAAAAACTAGTCAAACCATGAAAACTCGTAACTTCCGTTATGCTTTTAGGTATCGGCCAATCTCTAATAGCTTTTATCTTTTTATCGTCTAGTTCTACCCCATTAGCACTAACCATAAAACCAAGAAAAATTACTCTATTCATACAAAACGTGCATTTTTTAAGATTAGCATAGAGTTGTTCTTTCCTTAAAGCAATTAACACATACTTTAAATGTTCCAAATGCTCTCCTAGGTCTTTGCTATAGATTAAGATATCGTCAAAATAAACCACAACAAATTTTCCTATAAAAACACGTGAAACATGATTCATTAAACGCATAAAAGTGCTAGATACATTTATGAGTCCAAACGGCATAACCAACCATTCATATAAACCATATTTAGTTTTAAAAGCTACTTTCCATTCATGACCCTCCCGCACACGAATTTGATGATACTCGCTTTTTAAAACAATTTTAGAAAATATGCAAGCACCATGTAATTCATCAAGCATGTCATCTAACCTAGGTATAGGGTGACGATACTTTACCGTTATGTTGTTGATAGCACTACAATCCACGCACATTCGTCATGTTCCATCTTTTTTTGGTACAAGCAAAACCAGTACCGCACAAGGACTCTTGCTTTCCCTCATGTATCCTTTGCTCATTAACTCCTCCGCTTGCCTTTGAAGCTCCTTAATCTCCTCGGGATTACTTCGATAAGCCTGTCGATTTGGAATGATAGCTCTAGGTATGAAGTCAATTTGATGTTCAATGGCTCGAATAGGTGGCAATCCACTTGGTGCATCCTCCGAAAATACATCGTCGAATTCCAGCAACAAAGACTTAGCCAAACTAGGG
>NW_019233141.1:0-2562 GCF_002742605.1 Olea europaea var. sylvestris | reverse complement strand
TACACCATAGTGTACATGTTGCAAAGTTCTTACTAGTTGAACTTTGCTATTTGAACACTGATTTTTGACACGTTTGACACCTGTATTTTCGTCAAGCGTCAATTGGATGGAAAAACTGCTTGAAATTTAAACTTTCCAACAAGGTAATGACACGTGGCATAGTGTAAACTAAAGTGTACACATAGTGTACATGTCGCAAGGTTCTTACCAATTGATCTTTGCTATTTGTATAATGATTTTTGACACGTTAATTGACACTTGCGTTGTTGTCAAGTGTCAATTGGATGGGAAAACTATTTGAAATTTAAATTGTCCAACAGGGTAATGTCAGGTGGTAAAGTGTAAACTAAAGTGTAGACCACAGTGTACATGTAGCAAGGTCTTTACCGATTGAACTTTGCCGTTTATACACCGATACTGGAAACGTTGTTTGAGACTTGCATTATTATCAAGGGTCAATTGGATGGGAAAACTGTTTGAAATTTAAACTGTCCAATAGAGTAATGACACGTGGCAAAATGTAAACTGAAGCGTACCCCATAGAGTACATGTAGCAATGTTCTTAGCGATTGAACTTTGCTATTTGTACATTAATTTTTGACAGGTTGTTTAACACATACATTGGGGTCTTGCGTTGTTGTCAAGTGTCAATTGGATGGGAATATTGTTTGAAATTTAAACTGTCCAACGGGGTAAAGTCTCTTGGCAAAGTGTAAACTAAAGTATACACCATAATGCACATGTAGCAAGGTTCTTACCGATTGAACTTCGCTATTTGTACACTGATTTTTGATACGTCGTTTGACACTTACATTGTTGACAACTATCGATGGGATGGAAAAAAATGTTTGAAATTTAAACTGTCCAACAGGGTAACGTCGCGTAGAAAAGTGTAAACTAAAGTGTCCATCATAGTGTACATATAGCAAGATTCTTACCAATTGAACTTTGCTATTTGCACAATGATTTTTGACACGTTGTTTGACATTTGTACTGTTGCCAAGTGTCAATTGGATGGAAAAATTGATTGAAATTTAAACTATCTAGCAGGGTAATGTCATGTGGCAAAGTGTAAACTAAAGTGTACGCCATAGTGTACTTGTAGCAAGGTTCTTACCGATTGAACTTTCATATTTGTACACTGATTTTTGACACGTTCGACACTTGAACTGCTGTCAAGTTTCAATTGGATGGGAAAACTATTTGAAATTTAAACTATCCAGTAGGGTAACGTCATGTGGCAAAGTGTGAACCACTGTGTGTGCACTACAGTGAACATGTAGTAGGTTCTTATCGATTGAACTTTGCTATTTGTATACTGATTTTCGACACGTTGTTTGACACTTGTATTGTTGTCAAGTGTCAATTGGATGGGAAAATTTTTTGAAATTTAAACTATCCAACAGGGCACTGTCACGTGGGAAAGTGTAAACTAAAGTGTACACCATGGTGTACATGTGGCAAGGTTCTTACCGATTGAAGTTTGCTATTTGTGTACTGATTTTTGAAACGTTGTTAGACACTTACATTGTTGTCAAGTGTTAATTGGATGGGAAAACTGTTTGAAATTTAAAATGTCCAATGGGTAATGTCTCTTGGCAAAGTGTAAACTAAAGTGTACACCATAGTTTACATGTAGCAAGGTTCTTACAGATTGAACTTTGCTATTTGCACAATGATTTTTGACACATTGTTTGACACTTGCATTATTGTCAAGTGTAAATTGGATGGGAAAATATTTTAAAATTTAAACTGCACAACAGGGTAATGTAACGTGACAAAGTGTAAACTAAACTGTACACCATAGTGTACATGTATCAAGTTCCTTACCGATTGAACTTTGCTATTTGTACACTGATTTTCGACACGTTGTTCGGCACTTGCATTGTTGTCAAGTGTCAATTGGATGGAAAAAAAATTGTTTGAAATTTAAACTGTCCAATAGCATAATGTCACGTGGCAAAGTGTAAACTAAAGTGTACACCACAGTGTACATGTAGCAAGGTTCTTACCGATTGAACTATGCTATTTGTACAATGATTTTTGACGCGTTGTTTGATACTTGCGTTGTTGTCAAGTGTCAATTGGACAGGAAAACTATTTGAAATTTAAACTGTCGAACAAGATAATGTCACGTGGTAAAGATTAAACTAAAGTGTAAACCACATTATCCACGTAGCAAGGTTCTTACCGTTTGAACTCTGCTATTTTTACACTGATTTTTAACATGTTGTTTGACACTTACATTGTTTTCAAGTGTTAATTGGATGGAAAAACTAATTAAAATTTAAACTGTCCAACAGGGTAATGTCAGGTGGTGAAGTGTAAACTAAAGTATACACCATAGTGCACGTGTAGTAAGGTCCTTACCGATTTAACTTTGCAATTTTTACACTGATTTTCGACATGTTGTTTGACACAAGCATTGTTGTCAAGTGTCAATTAGATGGAAAAACTGTTTGAAATTTAAACTATCCAACAGGGTAATGTCACGTGAC
The DNA here is from genome assembly GCF_002742605.1 of Olea europaea var. sylvestris. Classification (NCBI taxonomy): domain Eukaryota; kingdom Viridiplantae; phylum Streptophyta; class Magnoliopsida; order Lamiales; family Oleaceae; genus Olea; species Olea europaea. Next base: position 64 of record NW_019233141.1, on the reverse strand, counting down.
AAAGTGCAAACTAAAGTGTACACCACAATGTACATGTAGCAAGGTCTTTACCGATTGAACTATG
>NW_019233140.1:0-2562 GCF_002742605.1 Olea europaea var. sylvestris | reverse complement strand
ATATTGTAATTAAGATTAATGGAATGATTATTTAATTTTCGAAATATAATGGTTAAATGTGTCAGCTAATGGAAAAATAGATGGAAATGCATCCATTTGATGAATACTGCCTATTTTCCATATGTTAGAGGCAAAGTAAATCAGAAAAAAAAAATGTTGGGAATCTTTACTGTAACTTACCCAAGAAATAAAACAAAAAGTTTCTGAAAATAAAATTAGTTAGCCTCAATTTTGTGTGCTGCTATATTGAAATGTATTTTTTGGGGATAGGATAAATGTTCCCTTGATGTATGGATTAAAAACCCAAATTATTTGAATTCATAATTTATATATCAAATATTATTTTAGTTTGAGTAATATAAATGACGTATATGATGATAACTATATTCATTATAATTAAATCATGTAATTAATCGAATCTTTTTTTATTGTTCAATATCCAATCGATTTAATGAAAAGTTTTTTTTATTTACGTGTAATATTATTTTATAAAAGATTCTGCGATTGAAAATAAAATAGAGAAAAATAAAAAATAAAAATTAATGGAGCCAAATACAAGTTGAGGCACAGTATAAGATTTTGTCACTTAAATAGGGTTGAGATTTTTATTTAATCACCCAATTTTGATATATTTGAATTTAATCCTCCAAAATTTATATACATAAAAAATATTCAATATTGTCAATTAAATTAATCCACATCTTTTCGACTGAATATTAAAAATATTGAACATTGTGATGCTGCTATTTTGCTTGATTTGTATTTTTACGTCCAATAAAAAAATAGTTGACGTCGTACCAAATAATATATATATTTTTTTTAAAAAATGATGTAAATTTTATCGAGAAATTTGTCACGAAAAAATAACAAACATTAATAAAATAATTGATTTTTTAAGAAGAAAGACGAATTATACGCATTTTTCAACACACACATTTAATGTACATTTAACTATTTTTAATATTCATTTAAATAATTTGATATATCTATAATATAATTCTCGAAATAAATTTCAAGAAAATATAAAAGATTTATGTATTCGACTACAGGACAATGGTCAATAAATTTTTAAAGTCAGATTATCGAAATTCTTAATTTTTTAAATGATCTCTTTTGACATTAAAAAAATACTAAGGAAAAAAATTATTACAACACTTCCGAGCATCACGAAGCAAATGCTCCGTGATGCACGGAGCATTTGCTCCTGGGAGCCAAGAGCAAATTTGCCCCTTGCGTGGGAGCAATTGCTCCGTGACATGGAGCATTTTTTTTTCTTTCACTGAATGATTTATTTAGTTTTTTTTTTAATAAAAATCTACCATAAATTTTCTATATTCTCTTGAAATTCATTTCGAGAACTATATTATAGACAAATCAAATGATCTAAATAAATATAAAAAATAGTTAAAGTATACCAAACGTGTGTTAAAAAATGAGTATAACCCTACTTTTTTTTCTTTAAAAAAATCAATTATTTTATTAATGTTTATTATTTTGTCACGATATTTTTCTCAATATAATTTACATCATTTTTTTACGTGTACGACGTCAATTATTTTTCTTTTTGGACGTAAAAAATCCTAATAAAATTATTATCACTTTATAATTTATATGAATTATAAATTGTAATACTATTTGTCCTACTTCTCCATTTTTTTACGCACCATGTATAAAAAAATAAACAAACACTTCCTTTCTTCATTCCTTTACGCAACAATTAATCAAATTTGTAGATTCATTGAAAGAAATAAATAGATATTTTGACACGGTAATATTATCTAAAAAATGACATAATGCACGGGTGGAAAACTAATATAATATAAAAGCTAAAAAGTCAGATATTTTGTGGATACAGAAAACCACTAATTATTATGAAGCAATAAAGACAGGCACAACAAGAAGTCTACCTTGCTAGACTCGGGGAGCAACTCGTATGCAATATGAGTGGAATGAAGTTCTTAGAAGAACGGAAAATATATAGGATTAATAGTAGTTAGTCAATGCCAACCATAGAACAATCGAAAATGACAATGTAATAAAAAACAGGCAAAGAAGCCGGAATTTGCAAATGATGAATAGCATCAGAATTCAGTGTGACTATGTCAACAGTGTATCTGCAAGATCCACACAATTCATAATATAATTACTAAAATTTCGAAGTTCGACTTACTTCCTTCTTGTCCACTGGGGTTAAAAAAGGATCAGGACACTTAGAGCAGCGACAACACTTGACATTGGGTCCAGGCAATTCAATATAGCACCAAGTATAAGCATTTTACCAAGTTTTGGCCCCATTGGAAGCATTGTCAAGGACATCAGCCAAACTTATACGAGAATGCAACCTCAATAAGCATAAAATTGAGAAATTAGGAGTCTTATTCAATAGTCAAATTTTCAGTCTCATCCAAAGCCCCAATGATCTTTAAATATTCAATAGCATTTTGAATCTTAGCAGCAAATGTGAAGGAAAAGTTGTATAACAACCTCAAGACATTATTGTTGACATATGTATTTCCATGTGAGTCATGATGCAAGCTCTTTCCATAAAACAGAAACTTATTT
>NW_019233139.1:2248-2562 GCF_002742605.1 Olea europaea var. sylvestris | reverse complement strand
AATCCAAAAGGGTCGCTACATTTCCAAAAAGTACTTATGGGCCCAAAACGGATACCGTGTGCAAAAGTTATGCTCAATTCTTCATACGCCGACCATCCAAGCCTTCAAAACATAAAATTGCTCATTCTATCGAAAAATGGCCGAAATCCCTCATAGGTCACGACGAAGTTGTGAGTTCATTCCTAAAGGGTCGCTATATTTCCCAAAAGTACTTATGGGCCCAAAACGGACACCGTGTGGAAAAGCTACGCTCAATTCTTCGTACGCCGACTATCCAAGCCTTCCAAACATAAAATTGCTCGTTCTTTCGATAA
>NW_019233139.1:0-2195 GCF_002742605.1 Olea europaea var. sylvestris | reverse complement strand
AGGTCACGACGAAGTTGTGAGTTCATTCCTAAAGGGTCGCTACATTTCCAAAAAGTACTTATGGGCCCAAAACGGACACCGTGTGCAAAAGCTACGCTCAATTCTTCATACGCCGACTATCCAAGCCTTCCAAACATAAAATTCCTCATTCTTTCGAAAAATGGCCGAAATCCCTCATAGGTCACGACGAAGTTGTGAGTTCATTCCTAAAGGGTCGCTACATTTCCAAAAAGAACTTCTGGGCCCAAAACGGACACCGTGTGCAAAAGCTACGCTCAATTCTTCGTACGCTGACTATCCAAGCCTTCCAAACATAAAATTGCTCGTTCTTCCAAAAAATGGCCGAAATCCCTCAAAGGTCACGACGAAGCGGTGAGTTCATTCCTGAAGGGTCGCTACATTTCCAAAAATTACTTATGTGCCCAAAACGGACACCGTGTGCAAAAGCTACACTCAATTCTTCGTACACCGACTATCCAAGCCTTCCAAACATAAAATTGCTCATTCTTTCGAAAAATGGCCGAAATCCCTCATAGGTCACGACGAAGTTGTGAGTTCATTCCTAAAGGGTCGCTACATTTCCAAAAAGAACTTCTGGGCCCAAAACGGACACCGTGTGCAAAAGCTACGCTCAATTCTTCGTACGCTGACTATCCAAGCCTTCCAAACATAAAATTGCTCGTTCTTCCAAAAAATGGCCGAAATCCCTCAAAGGTCACGACGAAGCGGTGAGTTCATTCCTGAAGGGTCGCTACATTTCCAAAAATTACTTATGTGCCCAAAACGGACACCGTGTGCAAAAGCTACACTCAATTCTTCGTACGCCGACTACCTAAGCCTTCCAAACATAAAATTGCTCATTCTTTCGAAAAATGGCCGAAATCCCTCATAGGTCACGACGAAGTAGTGAGTTCAATCCAAAAGGGTCGCTAGATTTCCAAAAAGTACTTATGGGCCCAAAACGGACACCGTGTGCAAAAGCTACGGTCAATTCTTCGTACGCCGACTATCCAAGCCTTCCAGACATAAAATTGCTCGTTCTTCCGAAAAATGTTCGAAATCCCTCAAAGGTCACGACAAAGTTCTGAGTTCAATCCAAAAGGTTCGCTACATTTCCAAAAAGTACTTATGGGCCCAAAACGGACACCGTGTGCAAAAGGTACGCTCAATTCTTCGTACGCCGACTATCCAAGTCTTCCAAACATAAAATTGCTCGTTCTTTCGAAAAATGGCCGAAATCCATCAAAGGTCACGACGAAGTTGTGAGTTCAATCCAAAAGGTTCTCTACATTTCCGAAAAGTACTTATGGGCCCAAAACGGACACCGTGTGCAAAAGCTACGCTCAATTCTTCGTACGCCGGCTATCCAAGCCTTCCAAACATAAAATTGCTCATTCTTTCAAAAAATGGCCGAAATCCCTCATAGGTCACGACGAAGTTGTGAGTTCATTCCTAAAGGGTCGCTACATTTCCAAAAAGAACTTCTGGGCCCAAAACGGACACCGTGTGCAAAAGCTACGCTCAATTCTTCGTACGCCGACTATCCAAGCCTTCCAAACATAAAATTGCTCGTTCTTTCGAAAAATGGCTGAAATCCATCAAAGGTCACGACGAAGTTGTAAGTTCAATCCAAAAGGTTCGCTACATTTCCAAAAAGTACTTATGGGCCCATAACGGACACCGTGAGCAAAAGCTACGCTCAATTCTTCGTACGCTGACTATCCAAGCCTTCCAAACATAAAATTGCTCATTCTTTCGAAAAATGGCCGAAATCCCTCATAGGTCACGACGAAGTTGTGAGTTCATTCCTAAAGGGTCGCTACATTTCGAAAAAGAACTTCTGGGCCCAAAACGGACACCGTGTGCAAAAGCTACGCTCAATTCTTCGTACGCCGATTATCCAAGCCTTCCAAACATAAAATTGCTCATTCTTCCGAAAAATGGCCGAAATCCTTCAAAGGTCACGACGAAGTGGTGAGTTCATTCCTAAAGGGTCGCTACATTTCCAAAAAGTACTTATGTGCCCAAAACGGACACCGTGTGCAAAAGCTACGCTCAATTCTTCGTACGCCGACTATCCAAGCCTTCCAAACATAAAATTGCTTGTTCCTTCGAAAAATGGCCGAAATCCATCAAAGGTCACGACGAAGTTGTAAGTTCAATCCAAAAGGTTCGCTACATTTCCAAAAAGTACT
>NW_019233138.1:0-2562 GCF_002742605.1 Olea europaea var. sylvestris | reverse complement strand
TCAGTTCACGATGAAATCCAATCTGCATTATGTTGAGAAAAATTGTCGTGTCACAGTTACGAGTAGCTTTCCAAAAGCTGTTTTAAGTACCTTGCCTGCCATTTACTCAGGCATTGTTCTTCCTTCATTTTATAGATGCAGCGAGCCTCCATTATTCTGTGGAATCCCCAATATTTCTATGATGCTATAAATCTTCACACCAAATCAGTGTAAGAATTTTGGATCATATAATAATCAAGAAAGGCCCTTCACTCGAAAACTAAATGCAATCATAATGATCGAATTTTAAATGTTAGAATTTTTTTCCAATTCATTTATTTATAAAAAATAGTAGAATAGGCTTGTGATAAATATTATTCATAAAAAGACAAATATGCAACGAATGTGGATATCACATTTTCTTTTTTACCATCCCTACAAGCTAGAGTAATAACAAATATACGTACCGCAAATTTTTTCCTCCGTCCCTAGATTTTTAGCAACAAAAATTAATTGTTGGAAACAGTAGATCATATTGCATCACAAACAATTTGTCGTAAGAAATGACAGTTTATTGCCATAAATTTCCCATCAAACAATATATTTGCTCCATGCTCTCTATCATGTTTTTTGCCACAATCTTTATTTCTTGTCGTGCTATTTTGATATTTCACAATTTTTTATGTAGGCTTATATTTTTTTGGTACTTTTTTGTCTAGTATTTGCAATAAGCTTTAAAAATGTGTCGTGCTAAATTATTCATTGCAATAATTGTTTTATGTTGCAAAATATCTCGTCTGGAAATAACAATTTATTGTAGTGGTTTGAGATGTGTGATTAATTGTGCATATGATCAACAATTTAATATATATCACTTAAAAAGGTATAATGGAGGAGGAATGTAGGTGTTGAATGGCTGAAAGTCACGTTTTCTCAATCTAGAGCTAGATGGAGAATGAGCATCGACAAAAGAATAGATATGGATCAAATTCTTAAGAATGAGGGGGACTAACTTAAAAAAATAAAATTCGATAGGGTCGCCAAAAGTTATAACGGCTCCGTTGTTTTCTTATTTTTCTTACTTTATATCCAACAAATTTAATTACGAATGGGTAATTAGGATTTTCGCAAGATTTCACTGTTTTCTTTTCAATTTTAATTATTTAAGTTTTTGTCATATATTTATCATTTTTTGGTAATTTCTTAAGTTTTATTTATTTGCAATTACTTTAGTTATATAATGACAATTACGTCTTTCGAATGTTTAGGTTTTACTTTGTACGCTTGCTATATAAACGTGCAATACAGCTTTACCATTTTCTATACGACTCTTGAATGAAAATATGAGATTTTCATAGATGCTGCCAAACTTTCATTGTTCTACGGAATCATCGACATTTCTATGATGCTTTCAATTTTTCGATCCAGTCAGTATTCATATATAGGAATGGATGATTTGTTGATCACATGCTTTATTGAGTTTTCTTACGGGTCACTTTATCAAGGGCTTACGTGATTGTTTTGCCCATCCCAATTTCAAATCACCAAAAACTCTCATTAAATCATGTGCATTTTAGGGTTTGTAACCAATAGTTCTTCTAAGTAACCTTAGATTATCGCCCCTCATGGGGTGGCCGAATTGGTGGAGTAGGTGAGCGCGTAGACCTTTGGTCACAAGTTTGATTTCCCCTACCTATACTTTCTCGGTCGAGACTATCGTATCGGCCTTTTCTAGTGTGGTTTGCAGGCTATTGCATCAGCCTAAGGGTTTACCTAGTGCGCACCGGAAAGGTAGTGGCTGCGAGTTCCCCCGTCACCAAAAAAGGAAAAAAAAATTAACCTTAGATTATCACAAGAGCCTCAGATGTGGATGATCATGGATATGTTACCAATTAGGCGTCCTTAAATTTTCAATTCTTTATACAACTCTCTTTATGGAGCGGGTGATCACAAATATATTACCAAGGTATTTCATAACCTTTCATTTTTTATTTATCTTTCACATAATATCTCATGAGTTTATACTATAACTCATATTTACTATTGAAGTCTCGAGCACAACATAAATGATGCACAAACAATTGCATTAATTTTTTGTTGCTTGATATTGATCACCTCTACAACAATTAACCCAGTTGATTAAATTAATATTGCTCATTCAAAACATATTCATCAAATGCACATCTAATGCAAGGTTAACGAAAAATGTTTGAAGGTGATGAAATTATTTATTATTTATTTATTTATATTTCTTTAAATTGTAAACGATTGAAGGTATATGTAATATTGATGTTGGAGCATTAACTTAATACCAATGACACCTTCTTTAATGTAGCTCTTCTAATTTTCTTGTGCAAGTGTTTTTTTAATTTTAAATTATTTTGAATAGACAGTAATGCCTACAAAAATTATACTTTTTTTACTTTCTATTCTAGCATTCGCTATGCACTCAATATTCTCCCTTATTTTTCGTAGCTAAATTGGAATATTCATAATCTCGTATTGACTAATCTTTAATTTCACTTGTACGAGACAGTTGCCACTTCCCAAGAAAGCCAAGAAAATGTTTGTCCATATGATTTT
>NW_019233137.1:0-2563 GCF_002742605.1 Olea europaea var. sylvestris | reverse complement strand
CAAAACTTCATCTATGTATTGCAAACATCACAAAGCTAGCCAAGAATTATCAACCTCCAAAAACTAAAAAACAAGTTCATCCTCCAATCCACTCCAATGAATGAGAACTCTCCATCCCTCCCAGTCGGACTAACCACGGACGAGGGGTCACCGTATTGGCTAAACAAAGGAGATAACGCATGGCAACTAACGGCAGCGACCATGGTGGGACTACAAAGTGTTCCAGGACTCGTGATATTATACGGCAGCATGGTTAAGAAAAAATGGGCAGTGAATTCTGCTTTCATGGCCCTTTATGCCTTTGCTGCAGTTTTGATTTGTTGGATCCTGTGGGGCTACCGTATGTCTTTTGGAACTCCTATGATTCCTATATTGGGCAAGCCTGATCAAGCCATGACTGAAAAGTTTCTGCTTAGCAAATATCAAATTTACTATCTTCCCACGGCTGATTATGTTTTCTACCAATTTGCTTTTGCTGCCATCACTGTTATACTTTTGGCTGGTTCATTGCTGGGAAGAATGAATTTTTATGCTTGGATGTTGTTTGTTCCACTCTGGCTCACTTTCTCCTACACAGTTGGTGCATATACTATTTGGGGCTCTGGTTTTCTCAAAGACTTGGTAATTGAGATCTGCCATTTAATTGCATTAATTATATATAAAAGTATTTATGTCCAAAGTTGATTGGACCTAGGGCATAATACTTACAACCACACCTCGACTGTCTAATTCGGTTAATTTGACATGACCACACCTCGACTGTCTAATTCGGTTATTCATTCGTGTTATATTTTATGTTTGGAAATCTGAAAAAATTGGATAATGATTCGAATATACTGTGTAGGTGGGACCGAGGCATTCGCACGATAGACAACATTTTCCACCAAACAACATAATACACATGCTGGGAGGTGCAGGGTTTCTTTGGATGGGGTGGAGTGGTTTCAATGGGGGATCACCACTAGCAGCAAGCCAAATTACATCACTTGCTATACTAAACACCCATATTTGCACTGCTATGAGCCTTTTGGTATGGCTTTCCCTTGACATCATTTTCTACTTTAAAAGCTCTGTCATTGGTGCTGTTCAGGGAATGATCACTGGCCTCGTTTGCATTACACCTGCGGCAGGTAGTTTATTCCTACTCCTTTTTCGTCTCTTTTATATTTGGCCTAAAAACCAGATTAGAGAACTTTTCTCTTACTAAAAAGAGGATCAAAATTGTATTAATGACAGGAATTGTGGGTACGTGGGCGGCGATAATGATGGGAGCGTTGTCTGGTTCGATACCATGGTACACCATGATGGTTTTGCACAAGAAATCGGCATTCTTCCAACAGGTTGATGATACATTGGGAGTTTTTCACACACACGCAGTAGCTGGTTTATTAGGAGGGATTCTCTCTGGCCTCTTTGCCAAGCCTGACCTTCTTGATATGTTCTATAAACCAAAAAAACCCGGTCCAGGCTTTGTGTATGGAATAGTTGACGGTGGAGAAAAGTTCCAGCGTGGATTACGCCAATTGGGTTACCAGCTCTTAGGAGCACTTTTCATAACAGCTTGGAACGTGGTGGTGACGAGCTTAATATGCATTTTGATAAGCCGTATAACTAAGCTGAGAATGGATGAAGATGATCTTGAGATAGGGGACGATGCAGCACACGGGGAAGAAGCCTATGCTCTGTGGGGAGACGGGGAAAGGGATCCGCCACCTCTTAGGTTTCGTATGACCCCAAAAGTCCCTTCCTTCTGTAGACGCCACGGAATGAATCCTGAGATGTCAACTGAACAGGCTGATAATCGGCAGGAGTGCTGAGCAAAGCTGCCAGCTTTAGTACCACACCACTAGGACTTGATTAGAGAATTTCGTTCCTTTCATTTAACATGACGATTGTCTTCTGACTGAATTACTTTGCTTTGCTTTCATATGTAAATAAGCAGGCCTATTTCCAACGGCAATGCAATTGCTATCATTGTGGCACATCACAGGTACAATTGATAAAAAGCCTGAACTTTACTTTCCATTATTCCACGAATGCTCCAGCAAGATCTTAGTAAAATTAAGCATTAGAGTTTTCTGTCAAATTACTCGGTTAATCCATAGCTTGTGTGTGTTCAATAATCTCCAAAACGATGAAAAACTGGCTGCAAAATTTGAAGATGATAAAGGAAATGGCCTACCTCTCTTCAACAGTAACAACCTCTAATCACTGGGGAGAAAGAATGCTCCAGTAATCTGTTTGTCGCAATGAAGAAGGGGACCTGTCCATTGGATGCATGCCTCCAGGAATTTAAATCAATTTGGCTGCCATTAAAAAACTAACCCTGACCAGTGGAGGTGTAGAAGCCTGGAAAAAATAAGAAGAAGAAGAAATAATTAAATGGAATAAAATGATATTAGTCTAATATTTTTTAATGTGATGATTTAACACCACGAGCCTAGTTTATAAACGGGCTTTATGCTCGGCCTACATAAGAAATGAAAGCCCAATACTAGTCCAATATTTCTTAAATAAATTTATTTATACAATCTTATGGTGGTTCAACATGAAATCCAAGTTC
>NW_019233136.1:0-2563 GCF_002742605.1 Olea europaea var. sylvestris | reverse complement strand
ATGCTTTAATTTATTGAAATCTTTTCTACTTCTCATGGCTAAAGTATTAATTCTTCTTTAGAATTTATGCTGTAAGGTTAACATTGTTTTATTATAGATATCTCTTGTTCCATTTCAAAAGTAAGACCATGCAGTTTCCATTTTACCATAAACTAACATTACCTTAAGAAAAAATACAGCTCGTGCATTGCACGGGCATGAGACTAGTATATATATAAAGAACAAAAAGGATAAACACTTAGCACCACTTATCTTGATTTCTTGAAATATAAAGGAACAAAATATGTAAAAGTATTTCTCCTTCACATCCTTGCTATTCCTTTAAGTTTAACTTAACATAAAAGATAGTTTTGAGAGAAAATAAGAGTAAATTCGGAATTGAGGAGAAAAATGGTGAAAAGTGACTTTCCCCTTCTTGTAACTTCTATTTTTAGTAAAAAAAACTGAATGGGAAAGTTATATTATCATCAACATTGTTAAATTGAGGAGAGAAATAGTGATTCAAACATGGGTTGCCTTTATTAAATACCATGCAAATGACTATTATAATAATCCAGTTATTCATTAAATCTTTTTAATCAAATTTACTTAACTTATGGCTCGGGCTTTCATAACCTTAAATGGGCCAAGTTTCCGTAACTTGTTTCTTAAATGGGCTATATTAACCAACTTAAAAATATAAAATTCAGAACCTTAAATAAACTATAAGACATGGGGTTGTTTATATTATTTTCTTTTAAATGGAAAATTAATAAATTATATCCACCTTTATTTATTATAATACCATTTATTTAATATTATCTAATATCTATTATATCTTTTATTTGTTATAATTTGATGTACCAAACACGATTAAACGATATTAATATAAGTAATTGACATTACGGATGGCATCATGGTTTTCTACGGTCTGAATTGAACCTTGATAAAAAGGAATCCAAAGTTAAAACTTAAGTTTATATAATTCGAATTTTGTAATTGTAATCTTATTATTCATTTGTACCAATTTTATCATTGATTCATCTATAAACTTGAATGAATAAAATTCAACAGAAAAATATCTTTCTACATTTTTGAGTTTTCTGTGCACCTACAAGCTACATAGATAGCTGTTCTACTAAGACAAAAGGACTATAAATTTTATTTTATTTTTTCAAATTTTTTTTTTTTTTTGGGGTCGGGGGTGTGGGGATTGATAATAAATTACCATAACATGTTAAGCAATAAAAAAGAGGTTCAATTATTCAATAACCATGTTTATTCCTTGCTATTTACAGCAACACAAACAAATGAATATGAGAAAAATATAAAGGGAACGAAAAGAAGGCATACAAACCATAGAATATCGACACATTAGAACTCCAGTTCTTTTAAAACATAATACACACAAATACCCACTTTGCTAGTTCATTTTGGGAGTGGAGTCTTCACAAATTCCCATGTAATACGATGAAAAGCCTCATTAGAACTTCTCGACCCTGCTATTTCATTGACAGGAACCGCATCGGTAATCTCTTTCAAATCATCTTTGGTGAGCTTCACTTTTAGAGAACCAATATTGTCATGGAGATTCTTAATTTTGGTCGTACCTACAAATATTAGAAGATTGAAAAATAATTCATCATTAAAAACAATGCAATTTAAGACATTCACATAATAATATACATTTCAGTCGCCACAATTGATTCCCCAGGAAATTTTCTGACAGCATCTACAATCTTCCAGTGATAATCTCACTTCATGATCAGGCTTTCCTAATCTTTCTTAGATAGATGGCCAATAGGCTGGTAATTACGGGGTCTATAAACACAAATAATTCAGGCACAAAAATAAAAAATAATCTGTCAACTGTGAAGAGATCTACTTATGATGTGATCTTGACAGACCCATGCCCTTGAAGCGGAAGGTATCTCTACAGAATATAGTTCTAACCTATTTAAAACAACAGCCATTTATGATAACCATCCAAGAAGCATACTGATATCTAACCAAGAAACTAAAGACTCAAAGTTATGAAAGATAAGGATCCCCGAGTCTTATTAATCTACCCAATACTCAAGTATATGAACTTCCTAAGGGAAAGGCTTGATCATCCCATCCTCTAATATTCCAGGCCTATTTGTACTGTTATTCACGCGTATCGAGTGCTCTATTTCTCTCCCATCTAAATCCTTAATTGACTTGCACAAGAGATTACTCTTGCTCAGTATTTCTGAATTAACAAAAAACTAGCACAAGTAGGCGATTATTTTACCCTTGTTCTAAATCTTTCATTTCCTTAGAAGATCAGGGTAAAAAGTAAAGGAATAACGTGATAATAGATATCTTTGAAGAAATGTTGCTTTCAACCCCATCCATAATGATCGAGGGTACCTGAAATATATGAGGTGCTGAGTACTTAGCTGTCATGCAGTAGTTGCAGTTAGTAGTATTCTATCACAGATAAATGTAGCAGGGTGTGCACGAGAAAAGGTTTTATGGCAAGGGAAGCTTAGCCATTGGCTGAGTTCAATGTGGTTGAAAATTTAAAAATTTAATCTTGGAAATCCCAATTTGCAGAGTC
>NW_019233135.1:1647-2563 GCF_002742605.1 Olea europaea var. sylvestris | reverse complement strand
CGCGACGGAGTCGGAATGGGCTCAAATTTGACAGGTTGACCGGGAACAAAAATCTCGGCAGGGGCAATTTCGTCATTTTTCGCGACGGAGTCGGAATGGGCTCAAATTTGACAGGTTGATCGGACACAAAAATCATGCCTGGGGCAATTTCGTCATTTTTCGCGACCGAGTCGGAATGGGCCCAAATTTGATAGGTTGATCGGAAAAAAATATCGATCCAGAGGAAATTCCGTCATTTTTCGCGACGGAGTCGGAATGGGCTCAAATTTGACAGGTTGATCGGGAACAAAAATCGCGCAAGGGGCAGTTTCGTCATTTTTCGCGACGGAGTCGGAATGGGCTCAAATTCGACATGTTGATCGGGAACAAAAATCGTGCTAGGGGCAATTTAGTCATTTTTCGCGACGGCGTCGGAATGGGCTCAAATTTGACTGGTTGATCCGAAACAAAAATTCATCCGAGCGCAATTTCGTCATTTTTCGCGACGGGGTCGGATTGGGCTCAAATTTGACAGGTTGATCGGGAACAAAAATCGCGCAAGGGGCAATTTCATCATTTTTCGCGACGGAGTCGGAATGGGCTCAAATTTGACAGGTTGATCGGGAACAAAAATCGCGCTGCGGTAATTTCGTCATTTTTCACGACGGAGTCGGAATGGGCTCAAATTTGACAGGTTGACCGGGGACAAAAATCTCGTCGGGCTCAATTTCGTCATTTTTGGCGACGGTGTCGGAATGGGATCAAATTTGACAGGTTGACCGGGAACAAAAATCTCGGCAGGGGCAATTTCGTCATTTTTCACAACGGTGTCGGAATGGGCTCAAATTTGACAGGTTGACCGGGAACAAAAATCTCGGCAGGGGCAATTTCGTCATTTTTCACAACGGTGTCGGAATGGGCTCAAATTTGACAGGTT
>NW_019233135.1:0-1521 GCF_002742605.1 Olea europaea var. sylvestris | reverse complement strand
ATTCATCCGAGCGCAATTTCGTCATTTTTCGCGACGGGGTCGGATTGGGCTCAAATTTGACAGGTTGATCGGGAACAAAAATCACGCAAGGGGCAAATTCATCATTTTTCTCGACGGAGTCGGAATGGGCTCAAATTTGACAGGTTGATCGGGAACAAAAATCGCGCTGGGGTAATTTTGTCATTTTTCACGACGGAGTCGGAATGGACTCAAATTTGACAGGTTGATCGGGAACAAAAATCGCCCTGGGGTAATTTCGTCACTTTTCACGACGGAGTCGGAATGGGCGCAAATTTGACAGGTTGACCGGGGACAAAAATCTCGTCGGGCTCAATTTCGTCATTTTTGGCGACGGTGTCGGAATGGGCTCAAATTTGACAGGTTCATCATACACAAAAAACGCACCGGGGGCAATTTCCTCATTTTTCGTGACTGAATCGGAATGGGCTTAAATTTGATAGGTTGATCGGAAACAAATATCGATCCAGGGGGAATTCCGTCATTTTTCGCGACGGAGTCGGAATGGGCTCAAATTTGACAGGTTGATCGGGAACAAAAATCGCGCAAGGGGCAATTCCGTTATTTTTCGCGACGGAGTCGGAATGGGCTCAAATTTGACAGGTTGATCGGGAACAAAAATCGCGCAAGGGGCAATTTCGTCATTTTTCGCGACGGAGTTGGAATCGGCTCAAATTTGACTGGTTGATCGGAAAAAAACCACGTCAGGGGCAATTTCGTCATTTTCATGGAGGTGTCGGAATGGGTTCAAATTTAACAGGTTGATCGTAAACAAAAATCGCGAAGGGGGCAATTTCGTCAGTTTTCGCAACGGACTCGGAATGGGCTAAAATTTGACAGGTTGAGCGGGAACAAAAATCTCGTCGGGGGAATTTCGTAATTTTTCACGACGGAGTCGAAATGGGCTCAAATTTGACAGGTTGATCGGGAACAAAAATCGCGCTGGGGTAATTTCGTCATTTTTCACGACGGAGTCGGAATGGGCTCAAATTTGACAGGTTGACCGGGGACAAAAATCTCGTTGGGCTAAATTTCGTCATTTTTGGCGACGGTGTCGGAATGGGCTCAAATTTGACAGGTTAATCATACACAAAAAACGCACTGGGGCAATTTCGTCATTTTTCGTGACCGAGTCGGAATGGGCTCAAATTTGATAGGTTGATCGGAAACAAATATCGATCCAGGGGGAATTCCGTCATTTTTCGCGACGGAGTCGGAATGGGCTCAAATTTGACAGGTTGATCGGGAACAAAAATCGTGCTAGGGGCAATTTCGTTATTTTTCGCGACGGTGTCGGAATGGGCACAAATTTGACTGGTTGATCCGAAACAAAAATTTATCCGAGCGCAATTTCGTCATTTTTCGCGACGGGGTCGGATTGGGCTCAAATTTGACAGGTTGATCGGGAACAAAAATCGTTCAAGGGGCAATTTCATCATTTTTCTCGACGGAGTTGGAATGGGCTCAATTTTGACAGGTTGATCGGGAACAAAAATCGCGCTA
>NW_019233134.1:0-2563 GCF_002742605.1 Olea europaea var. sylvestris | reverse complement strand
GATAATTTCGGGTTTGTTCATTTTTGGTGAATTGTTAGTCTAATTCGATTGGAATCGAACCAATGAAAAGTGGGTTTTCATTTCATCAGAACTTCGTGTTTTTTCGTTTTTGGCGAATTGCTAGTCTAATTTGATTGGAATCGAGCTAGTGAAAAGTGGCTTTTGATTTCATGTTAACTTCGCGTTTGTTCATTTTTGGCGAAATGCTAGTCTAATTCGATTGGAATCGAGCCAATAAAAAGTTGCGTTTGATTTCATGATAACTTCGGGTTTGTTCATTTTTGGCAAATTGCTAGTCTAAATTGATTGGAATTGAGCCAATGAAAAGTGGTTTTTCATTTTATTATAACTTCGTGTTTGTTCATTTTTGGCGAATTGCTAGTCTAATTCGATTGGAATCGAGCTGATGAAAAGTGGCTTTTGATTTCATATTAACTTCGTGTTTGTTCATTTTTGGCGAATTGCTAGTCTAATTCAATTGGATTCGAGCAAATAGAAAGTGGCCTTTGATTTCATGATAACTTCAGGTTTGTTCATTTTTGGCGAATTGCTAGGCTAATTCGATTAGAATCGACCCAATGAAAAGTGGCTTTTGATTTCTTGATAACTTCAGCTTTTTTCATTTTCGGGGAATCGCTAGTCTACTTAGATTGGAATCGAGCCAATGAAAAGTGGTTTTTGATTTTATGATAACTTTGGGTTTGTTCGTTTTTGGTGAACTGGTAGTCAAATTCGATTGGAATCGAGCCAATGAAAAGTGGTTTTTGATTTCATGATAACATCGGGTTTGTTCATAACATCGGGTTTGTTCAGTTTTGGCGAATTACTAGTCTAAATCGATTGGAATCCAGCCAATGAAAAGTGGCTTTTGACTTCATGATAATTTCAGGTTTGTTCGTTTTAGGCGAATTGCTAGTCTAAATCGATTGGAATCGAGCCAATGGAAAGAAGC
Source organism: Olea europaea var. sylvestris (assembly GCF_002742605.1). Classification (NCBI taxonomy): domain Eukaryota; kingdom Viridiplantae; phylum Streptophyta; class Magnoliopsida; order Lamiales; family Oleaceae; genus Olea; species Olea europaea. Next base: position 1,611 of record NW_019233134.1, on the reverse strand, counting down.
TTTTGATTTCATGATAATTTCGGGTATGTTTGTTTTTGGCGAATTCCTAGCCTAATTCGGTTGGAATCGAGCCAATGAAAAGTGGATTTTGATTTCACGATAACTTCGAGTTTATTCTTTTTTGCGAATTGCAAGCCTAATTCAATTGGAATCGAGCCAATGATAAGTGGGTTTTGATTCCTTGATAACTTCGAGTTTGTTCATTTTTAGCTAATTGCCAGTCTAATTTGATAGGAATCGAGCCAATGAAAAGTGGATTTTGATTTCACGATAACTTCGAGTTTGTTCATTTTTAGCTAATTGCCAGTCTAATTTGATAGGAATCGAGCCAATGAAAAGTGGATTTTGATTTCACGATAACTTCGAGTTTGTTCATTTTTAGCTAATTGCCAGTCTAATTTGATAGGAATCGAGCCAATGAAAAGTGGATTTTGATTTCACGATAACTTCGAGTTTGTTCATTTTTAGCTAATTGCCAGTCTAATTTGATAGGAATCGAGCCAATGAAAAGTGGATTTTGATTTCACGATAACTTCGAGTTTGTTCATTTTTAGCTAATTGCCAGTCTAATTTGATAGGAATCGAGCCAATGAAAAGTGGCTCTTGATTTCATGATAATTTCGGGTATGTTTGTTTTTGGCGAATTCCTAGCCTAATTCGGTTGGAATCGAGCCAATGAAAAGTGGTTTTTGATTTCATGATAACTTCAGATTTGTTCATTTTTGGCGAATTACTAGTCTAATTCAATTCGAATTGAGCCAATGAAAAGTGATTTTTGATTTCATGATAACTTCGAGTTTGTTCATTTTTAGCTAATTGCCAGTCTAATTTGATAGGAATCGAGCCAATGAAAAGTGGCTCTTGATTTCATGATAATTTTGGGTTTGTTCATTTTTTGAAGAATTGCTAGTCTAATTCGATTGGAATCGAGCCAATGACAAGGAGCTTTTGATTTCATGATAAGTTCAGGTTTGTTCGTTTTTGGCGAATCGCTAGTCTAATTCGATTGGAATCGAGCCAATGAAAAATGGCTTTTGACTTCATGATAACTTCGGGTTTGTTCTTTTTGGCGAATTGCAAGTCTAATTCGATTCGAATCGAGCCAATGAAAGTGGGTTTTGATTTCATGATAACTTCGAGTTAGTTCATTTTTGGCGAATTGCTAGTCTAATTCGGTTGGAATAGAGTCAATGAAAAGTGGCTTCTGATTTCATGATAACTTCGGGTTTGTTCTTTTTGGCGAATTGCAAATCTAATTCGTTTGGAATTGAGCAAATGAAAAGTGGCTTTTGATATCTTGATAACTTCGGGTTTATTCATTTTTGGCGAATTGCTAGTCTAATTTGATTGGAATCGAGACAATGAAAAGTGACTTTTGATTTCATGATAACTTCGGGTTTGTTCATTTTTGAAGAATTGCTAGTCGAATTCGATTGGAATCGAGCCAATGAACATGAGTTTTTGATTTCATGATAAGTTAGGGTTTGTTCATTTTTGGCGAATTGCTAGTCTAATTCAATTGGAATCGAGCCAATGAAAAATGGCTTTAGATTTCATGATAACTTCAGGTTTGTTCTTTTGGCGAATTGCAAGTCTAATTCGATTGGAATC
>NW_019233133.1:0-2563 GCF_002742605.1 Olea europaea var. sylvestris | reverse complement strand
ATTTTGTGGTAAAAGGTAGAGTGGTGAGCTCATTAGAGGGTTTAGCCAATTGTGTGATTCTGATTGAAATTTGGTTAGGTAGAAATTGAGAGAATGTCTGAACAAGAAGGTTCCAACTCAAGCTGACACGGCTATAACAACAATGCATTGGAGGATTTGATACAGTGGTTTGAACTTGCTTTGGGGTTGTTAGAGATGGGCTGGATCAATAGGATGCTTGGAGGGCTAAGCAGGAAGGTTGGATGACTGGGATGGATATGTCAGTGGCTAATCTTAGAAGGGAGCCACGGGCGGAGGTATTATATGCTAGGAGGCCGAGGAGGCGGGAGCATAGGATGGAACGGGAAGCATTTGATTTGTGCAGTGAATGGGATGATGAGGAATATGGAGAAGTGGGAATGGGACGGATGAGGAATAGAGGTGGTAGGCCTGAACGACGGGTTAGGAATAATCAAGGAGATGAGGCGGATGGAAATTTTGGAAAACATAAAGATGACCATTCCACAGTTTAAAGGGAGAAGTGATCTGGAAGCATATCTGAAGTGGGAAAGAAAGGTAGAGTTGATCTTTGAATGTTATAACTATTCGGAGGAGAAGAAGGTGAAGTTGGCGATTTTAGAATTTATAGACACTGCAATAACTTGTTAGGATCAAGTAGTTACTTCACAACATAGGTGTAGGGGTAGACCGATTAGCTCTTGGGAAGAGTTGAAGGCATTGATGAGAAAGCGGTTTATTCCTAGTCAATACTATAGGGAGGTCCATCAAAAATTGCAAAGTTTGTACCAAGAGTCGAAGAGTGTGGAAGATGGTACACAAGGCGATGGAGATTCTTATGATTAGGGCAAATGTGGTTGAGTTTCGAGAAGCTACCATGGCACGATTCTTGAATGGGTTAAATCCAGAAATTGCTAACATAGTGGAATTGCAACATGTTTTGGAATTAGAAGATATATTGCATGTAGCCATGAAGATAAAGAGGCAATTGAAGAGGAAGAGGATAACTAGGCTACAAATGGGTGCTTTGGGTTCTAATTCATCTTGAAAATCGAGGTGGGACAATAACAAAGGAAATGGGGTTGTACCTAAAGGTAGAAATGAATGGCAGAAGGGAAAGGACAAAGGAACTAGCAAAACAACACCAAAATTGGAGTCACAGCCATCAAGAAGTCGAGATATCAAGTGCTTTAGATGTTTGGGGTCGGGGCACATTGCTTCTCAGTGTCCAAACAAAAGTGCAATGGTGTTGCTAGACAGTAAAGAGATGGTGAGTGAAAGTGAAGATGAGTATGATGACATGCCGGCGTTGGAGGAGATTAGTGAAGAAGAGAAGATTGAGGGGTGCTGTTGGTGATCTTTTGGTTGCAAGAAGAGCTCTTACTCAGAGTTGCAACGAGAGAACATATTCCATACTCGATGCCATGTCAACCATATGGTATGTAGTGTCATTATTGATAGTGGCAGTTGTACAAATGTTGCTAGTGTAGCACTTGTAGGGAAATTGAACTTAACACTATCGATACACCCTAGGCCATATAAGTTGCAATGGTTAAATGAAAGTGGAGAAGTTAGGGTTAATCAAAGGGTGCTAATCAATCTCTCAATTGGAAGTTACCGGGATGAGGTAGTGTGCGATGTAGTACCAATGCAGGCGAGACATATCATTAGGGAGACCTTGGCAGTATGATAGAAAGGCTAAGTATGATGGGTACAAGAATCGCTACAGTTTTGTTATGGAAAGGCCATTACACTTGTGCCATTAACTCCAGCGTTGGTATATGAGGATTTAGTTAAGCTTGTGAGGTGGTTGTTAGAGAGAAAAAGAGAGAGAAGCCAAAAAAGAGAGAAAACAGTGAGATTGTGATTACGAGAGAAAACTGTTAGGTGGTCGTTAGAGAGAAAAAGAGAGAGGAGCCACAAGAGAGAAAAAGAAAGAGAGTCTTCCGAGAGAAGATAAGTTATGAGCGAATTTCTTTGCAAAAATGAGTGATTTGAAGAGAGCGGTAATTAAGAAGAAAGAAATAATCTTATTGTTGTACAAAGAAACACTCCTCAACTTGGAGGAGACTAACCCACCCTCTCTAGTTTGGTGAAGTCTTTGTTGCAGGAATTCTAAAACGTATTTTTGGAGGAAGTGCCTAGTGGATTACCACCCATTCGAGGCATTGAACACCAGATTGACTTCACATATGAAGTCGTTATTCCAAATCGACTAGCTTACTAAAGCAATCCCGAGGAGACAAAGGAATAATGGTATTAAGAAATGAACAATTGTATGCTAATTTTACAAAGTGCACGTTTTGCATGGATAGAGTTGTTTTCCTAGGATTTGTTGTTAGTGCTAATGGGGTAGAAGTGGATGAGGAAAAGACTAAAGCTATTAAAGAATGGCCAACACCTAAAAGTATAACTGAGGTTAGGAGCTTCCATGGTCTGGCTAGTTTTTATAGGCGGTTTGTGAGAGGCTTTAGCACAATCACGACACTATTAACTAAAATCGTTAATAAAAATGTAGGTTTTCACTGTGGGGAAACATAAGAACTTGCATTTAATACCATTAAGG
>NW_019233132.1:0-2563 GCF_002742605.1 Olea europaea var. sylvestris | reverse complement strand
GATTCCAATCGAATTAGACTAGAAATTTGTCGAAAACGATCAAACCCGAAGTTATCATGAAATCAAAAACCACTTTTAATTGGTACGATTCTAATCCAATTAGACTAGCAATTTGCCAAAAATAAAAAAACACGAAGTTATCATGAAATTATAACCACTTTTCATTGGCTCGATTCCAACCGAATTAGACTAGCAACTTGCCTAAAATGAACAAACCCGAAGTTATCATGAAATTAAAACCACTTTTCATTGGCCCGATTCCAATCAAATTTGACTGGCAATTTGTCGGAAACGATCAAACCCGAAGTTATCTCGAAATGAAAAACCACTTTTCATTGGATCGATTCCAATCGAATTAGACTGGCAATTTGCCGAAAATGATTAAATCCGAAGATATCATGAAATCAAAAACCACTTTTCGTTGGCTCGATTACAATTGAATTAGACTAGCAATTCGCCAAAAATGAACAAACCCGAAGTTATCGTCAAATCAAAAACAGCATTTCGTTAGCTCGTTTCCAATCGAATTAGACTACCATTTCGCCAAAAATGAAAAAACTCGAAGATATTATGAAATCAAAAACCACTTTTCATTGGCTCGATTCTAATCGAATTGGACTAGCAATTTGCCGAAAACGATCAAACCCCAAGTTATCAAGAAATCAAAAACCAATTTCCATTGGCTCGATTCTAATCGAATTAGACTAGCAATTCACCAAAAATGAACAAACCCGAAGTTATCATGAAATTGAAAACCACTTTTCATCGGCTCGATTCCAATCAAATTAGACTAGCAATTTGCAGAAAACTATTAAATTTGAAGTTATCATGAAACCAAAAATCACTTTTCATTGGCTTAATTCCAATCGAATTAGGCTAGCAATTCACCAAAAATGAACAAACCCGAAGTTATCATCAAATCAAAAATAGCTTTTCATTGGCTCGATTCCAATCGAATTAGACTACCGTTTCGCCAAAAACGAACAAAGGCCGAAGATATCATGAAATCAAAAACCACTTTTCATTGGCTCGATTCCAAACGAATTAGACTAGCACTTCGCCAAAAATGAAAAAACCCGATATTGTCATGAAATCAAAAACCACTTTTCAGTGGCATGATTCCAATCGAATTCTACTAGCAATTCGCCAAAGACGAACAAACCCGAAGTGATCATGAAATTTAAAACCACTTTTCATTGGCTCGATTCCAAACGAATTAGACTAGCACTTCGCCAAAAATGAAAAAACCCGATATTGTCATGAAATCAAAAACCACTTTTCAGTGGCATGATTCCAATCGAATTCTACTAGCAATTCGCCAAAGACGAACAAACCCGAAGTGATCATGAAATTTAAAACCACTTTTCATTGGCTCGATTCCAAACGAATTAGACTAGCACTTCGCCAAAAATGAAAAAACCCGATATTGTCATGAAATCAAAAACCACTTTTCAGTGGCATGATTCCAATCGAATTCTACTAGCAATTCGCCAAAGACGAACAAACCCGAAGTTATCATGAAATTTAAAACCACTTTTCATTGGCTCCATTCCAAACAAATTAGACTAGCACTTCGCCAAAAATGAAAAAACCCGATATTGTCATGAAATCAAAAACCACTTTTCATTGATCGATTCCAATCGAATTCGACTAGCAATTTGCCGAAAACGATCAAACCCGAAGTTATCTTGAAATCGAAAACCACTTTTCATTGGCTCGATTCCAAACGAATTAGACTAGCACTTCGCCAAAAATGAAAAAACCCGATATTGTCATGAAATCAAAAACCACTTTTCCTTGATCGATTCCAATCGAATTCGACTAGCAATTTGCCGAAAACGATCAAACCCGAAGTTATCTTGAAATCGAAAACCACTTTTCATTGGCTCGATTCCGATCGAATTAGACTAGCAATTTGCCGAAAATGATCAAACCCGAAGTTATCATGAAATCGAAAACTACTTTTCATTGGCTCGTTTCCAATCGGATTAGACAAGCAATTTGCCAAAAATGATCAAATTCGAAGTTATCATATAACTAATACCACTTTTCGTTGGCTCGATTCCAATCGAATTAGACTAGCAATTTACCTAAAACGATCAAACCCAAAATTATCATGAAATAAAAACCACTTTTCATTGGCTCGATTCCGATCGTTACCTAAAACGATCAAACCCAAAGTTATCATGAAATCAAAAACCACTTTTCATTGGCTCGATTCCGATCGAATTAGACTAGCATTTTGCTAAAAATAAACAAACTCGAAGTTATGAATAAATCAAAAACCAATTTTCATTGGCTCAATTCCAATCGAATTCGACTAGCAATTCGCTAAAGATGAACAAACCCGAAGTTATCATGAATTTTAAAACCACTTTTCATTGGCTCGATTCCAAACGAATTCGACTAGCACTTCGCCAAAAATGAACAAACCCGAAGCTATCATGAATTCAAAAACCACTTTTCATTGGCACGATTCTAATCGAATTAGACTAGCAATTCACCAAAAACGAACAAACCCGAAGATATCATAAAATCAAAAACAACTTTTCATTGGCTCGAT
>NW_019233131.1:0-2563 GCF_002742605.1 Olea europaea var. sylvestris | reverse complement strand
GCGGGCAATTTCGTCATTTTTCGCGACGGCGTCGGAATGGGCTCAAATTTGACTCATTGATCGGAAAAAAAATCGCGCCGGGGTAATTTCGTCATTTTTCGCAACGGTGTTGGAATGAGCCCAAATTTGGCTGATTGATCGGAAACAAAAATCGCGCCGGGGCAATTTCGTCATTTTTCGCGACGGCCTCGAAATCGGCTAAAATTTGGCTAATCGATGGGAAACAAAAATCCCGTCGGGGGCAATTTCGTCATTTTTCGCGACGGCCTCGGAATCGGCTCAAATTTGACTGATCGATGGGAAACAAAAATTGCGCCGTGGGCAATTTCGTCAATTTTCGCGAAGGGGTCGAAATGGGCTCAAATTTGACTGATTGATCGGAAACAAAAATCGCGCCGGGGGCAATTTCGTCGTTTTTAGCGACGGCCTCGAAATCGGCTAAAATTTGGCGGATCGATGGGAAACAAAAATCCCGCCGGGGCAATTTCGTCATTTTTCGCGACAGTGTCGGAATGGGCTCAAATTTGACTGATCGATGGGAAACAAAAATCGCGCTGTGGGCAATGTCGTCATTTCTCGCGACGGTGTCGGAATCGGCTAAAATTTGACTGATTGATGGGAAACAAAAATCGCGCCGGGGGCAATTTCGTCATTTTTCGCGACGGTGTCGGAATGGGCTAAAATTAGACCGATTGATCGGAAACAAAAATCGCGCCGGGGGCAATTTCGTCATTTTTCGCGACGGCCTCGAAATCGGCTAAAATTTGACTGATCGATGGAAAACAAAAATCCCGCCGGGGCAATTTCGTCATTTTTCGCGACGGCCTCAGAATCAACTATAATTTGGCTGATCGATGGGAAACAAAAATCGCGCCGGGGCATTTTCGACATTTTTCGCGACGGTGTCGAAATGGGCTCAAATTTGACTGATTGATCGGAAAGAAAAATCGCGCCGGGGGCAATTTCGTCATTTTTCACGACGGTGTCGAAATGGGCTGAAATTTGACAGGTCGATCGGAAGCAAAAATCGCGCCGGTGTCGAAATGGGCCCAAATTTGGCTGATTGATCGGAAACAAAAATCGCGCCGGGGGCAATTTCGTCATTTTTCGCGACGGCCTCGAAATAGGCTAAAATTTGGCTGATCGATGAGAAACAAAAATCGCGCCGGGGGCAATTTCGTCATTTTTGGCGACGGCCTCGGAATCGGCTAAAATTTGGCTGATCGATGGGAAACAAAAATCGCGCCGGGGCATTTTCGTTATTTTTCGCGACGGTGTCGAAATGGGCTCAAATTTGACTGATTGATCAGAAACAAAAATCGCGCCGGGGGCAATTTCGTCATTTTTCGTGACGGTCTCGGAATGGGCCCTAATTGGCTGATTGATCGGAAACAAAAATCGCCTCGGGGGCATTTTCGTCATTTTTCGCGACGGTGTCGGAATGGGCTCAAATTTGACTGATTGATAGGAAACAAAAATCGCGCCGGGGGCAATTTCGTCAATTTTCGCGACGGTGTCGGAATGGGCTCAAATTTGACTGATTGATCGGAAACAAAAAACGCGCCGGGAGTAATTTCGTCGTTTTTCGCGATGGTGTCGGAATGGGCCCAAATTTGGCTGATTGATCGGAAACAAAAATCGCGCCGGGGGCAATTTCGTCATTTTTCGCGACGGTGTCGGAATGGGCACAAATTTGATTGATTGATCGGAAACAAAAATCGGCCCGTGGGCAATTTCGACATTTTTCGCGACAGTGTCGGAATGGGCCCAAATTTGACTGATTGATCGGAAACAAAAATCGCGCCGGGGGCAATTTCGTCATTTTTCGCGATGGTGTCGGAATCGGCTAAATTTTGACAGATTAATCGGAAAAAAATCGCGCCACGGGCAATTTCGTCATTTTTCGCGACGGCGTCGGAATGGGCTCAAATTTGACTCATTGATCGGAAAAAAAATCGCACCGGGGTAATTTCGTCATTTTTCGCAACGGTGTTGGAATGGGCCCAAATTTGGCTGATTGATCGGAAACAAAAATCGCGCCGGGGGCAATTTCGTCATTTTTCGCGACGGCCTAAAAATCGGCTAAAATTTGGCTGATCGGTGAGAAATAAAAATCGCGCCGAGGGCAATTTCGTTATTTTTCGCGACGGCCACGGAATCGGCTAAAATTTGGCTGATCGATGGGAAACAAAAATCCCGCCGGGGCAATTTCGTCATTTTTCGCGACGGTGTCGGAATGGGCTCAAATTTGACTGATCGATGGGAAACAAAAATTGCGCCGTGGGCAATTTCGTCAATTTTCGCGACGGTGTGGGAATGGGCTCAAATTTGATTGATTGATCGGAAACAAAAATCGCGCCGGGGGCAATTTCGTCGTTTTTCGCGACAGACTCGAAATCGGCTAAAATTTGGCGGATCGATGGGAAACAAAAATCCCGCCAGGGCAATTTCGTCATTTTTCGTGACAGTGTCGGAATGGACTCAAATTTGACTGATCGATGGGAAACAAAAATCGCGCCGTGGGCAATTTCGTCATTTCTCGCGACGGTGTCGGAATCGGCTA
>NW_019233130.1:0-2564 GCF_002742605.1 Olea europaea var. sylvestris | reverse complement strand
AAGTACTTATGGGCCCAAAGCTGACACCGTGTGCAAAAGTTACGCTCTATTCTTCGTACGCCGACTATCCAAGCGTTCCAAATGTAAAAGTGCTCATTCTTTCGAAAGATGGCCGAAATTCCTCAAACGTCACGATGAAGTCGTGAGTTCAACCCAAAACGGTCGCTACATTTCCAAAAAGTACTTATGGGCCCAAAACTGACACCGTGTGCAAAACTTACGCTCAATTCTTCGTACGCCGACTATCCAAGCGTTCCAATTATAAAAGTGCTCATTCTTTTGAAAAATGGCCGAAATCTCTCTAACGTCACGACGATGTCGTTAGTTCAACCCAAAACGATCGCTACATTTCCAAAAAGTACTTATGGGCTCAAAAAGGACACCGTGTGCAAAAGTTACGCTCAATTCTTCGTACGCCGACTATCCAAGCGTTCCAATTATAAAAGTGCTCATTCTTTTGAAAAATGGCCGAAATCTCTCTAACGTCACGACGATGTCGTTAGTTCAACCCAAAACGATCGCTACATTTCCAAAAAGTACTTATGGGCTCAAAAAGGACACCGTGTGCAAAAGTTACGCTCAATTCTTCGTACGCCGACTATCCAAGCGTTCCAATTATAAAAGAGCTCATTCTTTTGAAAAATGGCCGAAATCTCTCTAACGTCACGACGATGTCGTGAGTTCAACCCAAAACGGTCGGTACATGTCCAAAAAGTACTTATGGGCCCAAAACGGACACCGTGTGTAAAAGTTACGCTCAATTCTTCGTACGCCGACTATTCTAGCGTTCCAAATATAAAAGTGCTCATTCTTTCGAAAAATGGCCGAAATCCCTCAAACGTCACGACGATGTCGTGAGTTCAACCCAAAACGGTCGGTACATTTCCAAAAAGTACTTATGGGCCAAAAACGGACGCCGTGTGCAAAAGTAACGCTCAATTCTTCGTGAGCCGACTATCCAAGGGTTCCAAATATAAAAGTGCTCATTCTTTTGAAAAATGGCCAAAATCCCTCAAACGTCACGATGAAGTCGAGAGTTCAACATAAAACGGTCGGAACATTTCCAAAACGTACTTATGGGCCCAAAACGGACACCGTGTGCAAAAGTTACGCTCTATTCTTCGTACGCCGACTATCCAAGCGTTCCAATTATAAAAGTGCCAATTCTTTTGAAAAATGGCTGAAATTCCTCCAACGTCACGACGAAGTTTTGAGTTCAACCCAAAACGGTCGCTATATTTCCAAAAAGTACTTATGGGCCCAAAACGGACACCGTGTGCAAAAGTTACGCTCAATTCTTCGTACGCCGACTATCCAAGCGTTCCAATTATAAAAGTGCTCAGTCTTTTGAAAAATGGCCGAAATCCCTCTAACGTCACGACGAAGTCATGAGTTCAACCCAAAACGGTCGCTGCATTTCCAAAAAGTACTTATGGGCCCAAAACGGACACCGTGTGGAAAAGTTACGCTCAATTCTTCATACGCCGACTACCCAAGCGTTCCAAATATAAAAGTGCTCATTCTTTCGAAAAATGGCCAAAAACCCTCAAACGTCACGACGAGGTCGTGAGTTCGACCTAAAACGGTCGGAACATTTCCAAAAAGTACTTATGGGCCCAAAACGGACACCGTGTGCAAAAGTTACGCTCAATCCTTCTTACGCCGACTATCCAAGCGTTCCAAATATAAAAGTGCTCATTCTTTCGAAAAATGGCCGAAATCCCTCAAACATCACGATGAAGTCGAGAGTTGAACCCAAAACGGTCGCAACATTTCCAAAAAGTACTTATGGGCCCAAAGCTCACACCGTGTGCAAAAGTTACGCTCTATTCTTCGTACGCCGACTATCTAAGCGTTCCAAATATAAAAGTGCTCATTCTTTCGAAAGATCGCCAAAATCCCTCAAACATCACGACGAAGTCGTGAGTTGAACCCAAAACGGTTGCTACATTTCCGAAAAGTACTTATGGGCCCAAAACGGACATCGTGTGCAAAAGTTACGCTCAATTCTTCGTACGCCGACTATCCAAGCGTTCCAATTATAAAAGTGCTCATTCTTTTGAAAAATGGCCGAAATCCCTCTAACGTCATGACGAAGTCGTAAGTTCAACCCAAAACGGTCGCTACATTTCCAAAAAGTACTTATGGGCCCAAAACGGACACCGTGTGGAAAAGTTACGCTCAATTCTTCATACGCCGACTATCCAAGCGTTCCAAATATAAAAGTGCTCATTCTTTCGAAAAATGGCCAAAATCCCTCAAACGTCACGACGAAGTCGTGAGTTCAACCTAAAACGGTCGCTACATTTCCAAAAAGTACTTATGGGCCCAAAACGGACACCGTGTACAAAAGTTACGCTCAATTCTTCGTACGCCGACTATCCAAGCGTTCCATATATAAGGGTGCTCATTCTTTCGAAAAATGGGCAAAATCCCTCAAACGTCACGACGAAGTCGTGAGGTCAACCTAAAACGGTCGGAACATTTCCAAAAAGTACTTATGGGCCAAAAACGGACGCCGTGTGCAAAAGTTACGCTCAATTCTTCGTGAGCCGACTATCCAA
>NW_019233129.1:203145-208196 GCF_002742605.1 Olea europaea var. sylvestris | reverse complement strand
CAGTTGCCTCTTTGAGGATCCTCTGCATCAGAAAATTTGGTATTACTGATTATATGATCCTATATGGAGGTTTGATAATACCGAAAGTCAGGCCCTATGTTATTGCCCAAAGGGCTTGTTGTAGGCTAGAATACAGAGTGTTCTTGTAAATTATTGAGCTCGTATTATTTCTATCCATGTTGAAAATCATTTTGCTATCTCATTGTCAATCACGTGCCCAAAAAAACCCCTTTTTTTTCAAAATATATATTATTGAAGGATCAGACCTTGAAGAAATATGTAAATAATCCATGCACATGCCAAACCATCGTCTTTTCACGTTCAACATAGACATCCAAGATGCACACATTTGCACATGCAAATCCCTCGTCGCTTCATACTCTGTTTCGACAAGCCAACTACACCATGACAACTTAAGAAGCTTTCGAAAGTTTTTTAATGAAAGATGACATTTAGTTCATGCAATATAAGCAACTATTTAGTATTTACATTAAACTCTGCTATCTTATTATCGGTTTAGAACTCTCCAATGCATCTAAAATGAAATATAAGATCAACATCTTGTTCAAATCAAGATAGATCCATGGAGTTTTACATGTTCCAATTTGTTCATCCCCCGCTCCATAGGACCAGAGCAAGGGCCAAAGATCAACCGGGAGAGTACACCAAGATCTTTCATACAAGATCAAGGAGCACATGTAGTCCAAGTAGACGGAAGCCTGGTCGAAGTTAAAGGTGGCATGTTACGTATATTCACGTCATGAGGCAGCAAACGGTATTCAATATCAAGCTCACGGAAAATTTTGACCATCTCCTCGACCAGAAGGGCTCTTCTTAACCACCTCTCACCCATATCCTGATGATTTATGGTGTGATTAGGCCACACCGACCATTTCAGCCTGTTCATGTCCTCCACGTCTCTTATGACTATCAGTGGTGCCGGATACCAGTGATCACTCCTAGTTTCAATATATCTGCATCGGCCATAACAAACGCCAAAGAAACATGACATATTAGACTGATATCTAGTCCTAACACACGGTTAGCATAGAGAGATGGCTAGCTTGTGCAAGGCAAGACAGAGAGCATAAAAAACTTAAAAAGTACTTTTTGAGTACAAAACTAAAAGTGAGCTTTTGACCTAAAAGTTACCTTTATTTTTTCCAGCAAACATGTTTGGTAACACAGATTTAAAAATAATTTTTGAGCTCAGAGAAATGTTTAAGAAAGATTTTGTTTTCATACATTTTTGGATACATAACATTTTTATAACTTTAAGTCAAAGTAACTCTTACCTTCCTATAAAAATACTTTCTCCTTGCCAATTTTTTCAGTTAAAAAATTATTATTTTAAAATGAACAGTACCGTTTTGTGGTACATCAAATACCAGGAAAAAAAATGATACAGCAATACTGGTACCTTGTTATTCTCTCCTTCATCAGTGCAATCTTTTCCCCTGGAGTTGAAACGTGGATGACAAAATCAATTGCATCGCCCATATCTGGACTGCGATAGTAATTACCGATGAACTTAGTGGATAAGACACTGTTTGGATAAAAAATCTTTTGGTTATCGAACCTCAGAAAAACCGTAGTCAATATGTTCATCTCTTCGACTACCATCTGAAAAAAAATAAAACAAAAGTTATACAATTCAAAAGCATAATAACAATGACAGTGGAATATGCTCACAGGTAGATTCTAATGCAAACCAAATAAATTTGCATAAAAGAAATCTTACCTGAACTCCATCAATTTCAACACGATCACCCACATCAAACGGGTGCATCACAAATAAGAAGATAATAGCCTCAAACGTTGTCTTACATGTGTTCCCGAACATGAACACGACCAAAAGAATCTGAGAGCTTAAGAAGATAAAGAAATGTGTGGTTGCAACTCTAAGTACAAGGAGCCAGATGATGACTATGACTATTCCCACAAGGACATTCAGTATTTGGTGCAGTTTGTTGACAGCAGTTTTCGTGTCGTTCAAAGACAAAGCTAGGGCTCGCCTTTCTCTAAATGCATTGACCTGCAATATGAGAGAGAGAGGAAGTACTACAATATTTTTTGTGATAGAAACGAACATAAAAGTCAGAATATGTTTATATTTTATTCTTTCTATTATAGATAATACATGAACTGCAGTCTTCGATGGAGCATAAAAGATAACACCAATTTTTTTTTCATTTAAACAGTTCAATGGTAGCATCTAACAAATGATATTTCAATCCAAATTCCACAATTTACATTTCTAAAGTCAATCAGCACTAGTGTGTGCTCAGACTAAGCACAAGCAAACCCATCTACTTGGGGTTTTTGGAGTACAGCTTCCAAAGCAATTTTCTTTTTTTTTTCTTTTTTTTTTTTTTCATGGGCCTATATTGAGCAGTCCACACAATTATTAGGTCATCCAAATATTTCTATCATATATGAAGAATTTTAGGGCAGGGCATCTTTCAAGGACTAAACAAGACAGAGATGTGTGAAAAACCTTCTCGTATTTGTGAAAAATCAGCAATGCCTATTACATCTGTGTGTTTTAATTTTGTTTTGTTCATTTTGCTCCAGAGTTCAGGATTGAACCAACGACAAGATCCCAAAGGAATACGGGGAAAAGGATATAATTTTACTTACCACCCAATTTTTAAGAGCTCGTTTGCTTATCCCCTTGTTTTCGTTTGCTCCTTCAAAGAGACGCATTGCCTTCAAAGCCTCGTCCTCTCTCATAAAGCGCATCAAATCCTTCTGGTAAATGAACCTAATAACAGAAAGACAAGCAACTAAATCATAAAGTTGACAAAAATAAATGGGAAGCAACAGAAAACTGAAATGCATAAGAGCATGTAAATATTAAATTAAAGTTGGACTTTCTGTATATATATTATGTGCTGCTCTACATTTTTTTAGCAAAATTGTGATGTCTTGAGAAGAGGATGGAGTTTTTGGCTGCTTGGTTCAAAAGGGAACCTTATATAAGATATCCCAAGTCGACTGTAATGAGTTCTCTAACCCCAATAATCTACGTTGCACTCTTTATTGCTTAAAGAAAGTCAATATCGGAATAATCTATTTGTCCATGCACCCAAGCAATGGTAATAACATAATGACACAGTTTATTTTCAAATCACCAACGCAACAAAATCAATGATGTAAATCGCGGAAAGGAATTAATTTGGAAGCATACATTTAAAAATAGCAAGATTCCATGAATAAACTAAGTTAAAAGCTACAACTTCATGGACGAAAAGCTTACTTCGATCCAGGCTGGGCAACATTGTTGAAGATCTTCCTGGCTGCAGCTTTTGCCTCTTTTTCACTAGTGATCTCCACCGCCGACTCATCCGCATCAGTTGAGCCCTGTAATTTCTCATCCAGTGTAGAAAGCGCGCCTTGCCGAACAATATTAATCAACCTCTTCATATTCCAAGCTGAAATATTCTTCTGATTCAGCCTATGCAAATGATCAATCGTAATAACAGCTTCCTCTTCCTTCTTCGACATGATCCGAGAAAACACGGGACTCTTTGCACCCATAGCCATGGGACTCTTCCGGGGCGTCCCAGACACTCTCCCACTCTTCGGAAACACATTTGCCTTGAGGTCAGCTGGGATATTCACCCCAGCATTCTGAAGCTTCTGAACCTCGGCTATCACCTTCTCCTCCTCTTCTTGCTCTTGCTGAATCTCAATCAATGGTGGACCAGACAGTGTTTCAATGACATACTGGTTAAACAAAGATTCTTGAATCCGATCAAAAAATGTGCTGACATGAAACGAGGACGCTAAAACCTTAACTAGCAAGGTCTTGAACAGCCAAATCAATGTCCCAACCAAGAGACACACCCAAATCTTAGTCACATAAGGCAAAACATTCCCATTCGTAATTCTCTCAACCCTCTTATCGAAAATGCTTTGCCAAGCAATCAAAACAAGAGCCAACCATATACAATTCTGCACTGGATTTCTCAAGCCGTAAACGAAATACAATACCCGTTTTCGCAACAAAAAGTTCCTCTCAAAGAAGAACACAACAATCCTAATCCCCCATCCAGAAACCAATCTCCCAGAAATCAAAACCAAAACCATCAATTCCCATTTCCATAATTCCAATTTGAAAATAGCCTTCTTCTTCAACGGATTAATAGTTAAACTACAAACTAAGGCCGCAATAATCAGAATCAAGCTCACCAATTGAAGAATCGAAAGTGCACTGAACTTCATTTTTCTGTAATCCTCCGGCAAATCTGCATCTAGAAACGGGTCGTCTTCATCGATTTCACTTCCTTTCCCTAAAACCTGAGATTTTGTGATTCTCTGATTCTGAGATTTTTGATTGTTCTCCGGCGGGTCGAGTAATCGGGACTTGGTTTTCATTCTGAGCAAATTTGATTTTCTCCGGAAAGATGAGTTGGAGCTGCATACTAGTACCTCCTCCGGTTCGGCGTTGGACTTGCGGTTTGAGCCCCGACCCGCTGCCGTCTCAGACGTGTTGTCGTTGAACGAAACGCGGACTTCCTTCGGCGTCAACTGGCCGTGGTTGATACTCGGACTCTCAGCTATACGAGATAACGGAGACTCAGTTACGAAATCGAAATCCTTGTTGTTCGCGGCAGCTCTCATAACGGCATCGTTTGAGAAATCGTAACTCGAGTCCCTCCACATTCTACCCGCATTAGTAGCAGTACTAGTATTTTCGCTGGTTTTAGTTGGTTCCACGGAGGAATCTTGGCCGTTGATTTTAAGGATAACGTCTTTAGGAGGGGAAGGAGAGGAGGAGATGGAGGACGATGAAGTCATAGCGGTGCCAGCGGCGGTGACAGCGAAGGTGGTAGAGTTAGCACTACTGTTACTGTCATCCATAGTGATGGGCTTTCGATGAAGAAGCAGATTTTGGAGTTCTTCTTCTTTTTGGGGGCTGGATTGGGGAGATTTGAAGGATTTTTTGAGCTTCTCCATGTTAAAAATGGTGGTTATCCAGTCTTATAAACACTAGTGAATTCACCAAAAAGATAAAAAAAACAGAGGGGGCAATGTTGAAAATAGGA
>NW_019233129.1:184803-186723 GCF_002742605.1 Olea europaea var. sylvestris | reverse complement strand
AGAAAAAATCGACCAACATATATTGAAAATAGATTCACTTTTAAACCGTATATTAGATCCTCCAACTCTTATATCAACTTAGTTTTCAAATAATCTAACATCAAATAAGTATTCAAAAAAGTGTGTGTACACATTCTCATACATAGGCTAATATTGAGGATTACCATAGACAAAATATTTAGGCTTTTTCCTTGTCTTCTCTCTCTTTTTAAATTTTGTTGAAAGATATATGGGTTAGGAGATTTGCTACATGAGGCTTGTGTTTGAATTCAAGGACAAAATTAAACTTGGATTATAGTGTGAATTAAAATTAGAGTTCGTAAAATTAGAGTTTCATTAGACATGAACTCTCCTAAAGGCTTGCCTTTGATTGCCAAAATAGTGGTGTCCCAAGTGAAGTGACATTTGTACCAAAAATCATTCAAACTTGCAGATGGAGACAGTCAAGTCCCTTCAGAGAAGTGAGAATGTTTAGAAGCTACCCTATTTTCTTCTAGCCTGATAATCCCCTTTAAAAGTAGGTTTTAAGGAAATGGCTTTGCAAATGGACGCCAATGGAGAGATTTCAACCAAACGACACAACCTTAATATGAGTATCAAATAACATAGAATCGAATCACTTCAAGAATGAAATCCCCCTTCACGGCCCAGACGAAGTCAATACAACTCACCAGGCAAGTAGCTGTTTTTTTTTCCTTTTAAGTCGGACAATATGACAAAAATGCAAAATCCCTACAGTTCCATTTGTACTAACAATGCAGACATATACACACATTTATGTATAACTGGAATTGTCAATTATACCATTTTTATCATGCAAAAAGGGAAAAGATCCTAGATTTCTTTCTGTTAAGAACCTAAAGAAACTGTACAATCTTGTGTATCTAATGAAACAGTGCTTTTAACTAAATTTGCAGAAACCACTTAAGAGATTGATTTCAATACCATCATCTCTCATAATGGCTGAACTTTGGATCTTAATTAGTAAATTTCTTTTTCTTTTCGAGGCAGGGACAAGAACAAGTACCGGATATCGCTTTTTTCATCCTCTCAAGCTGTATCAACCATCAAAAATATTAGCCGCATAAGACATGTCTAATATTCAGCACAAGATAATACTGCATGCTACTACTCGTAAAATCTGAATTCTGGGTTCTTCAATCTTCAGTATTGTCACACCGAGCAGTACCAAACATGCTTATAGAACCATGTGTGGATTTCATGCAGTATTCTCACTTTCTTGCATCTTCAGTGGCCACTCCTGCTCCATGAGCTGACATGATTCTCCCAAATTCCTCTTTTTGTTGGCCCTCTCTTCTTCTAAAATCTGTTTCAAGAAAAACTGAAGTGCATATGCATACGCTTACAAATGCAAACGGGAAACAAATTGTTACTTGAATGCATACCATCTTGGCAATGCCTTGCAAAATCTCGATAATTTCCGAAAATTCGGGTCGTAAATATGGATCATGCTGCCAACACCTTTCGAGCAATTCGACTACCTTTGGATGAGTATACCTTGGAATTGAAGGTCTTAAACCCTAGAGTTTACATAGAAGAAAGTTACTCGATGCCATTAAGATGTTTGATATTTCTCTGAGCTCATTCACTGAAAAGAATTAGCTTTGGAGAGACGAGAGGAATTCATTAACCTTTACAATAAAATTTCATTTATTAGATATCATGACTAAATAATTCTATTTGCTGTTCAAATCCAGAGATCAACGCATTATTGCTATCTGGAATAAAATTTCAACAAATAATTTCCAGAATGCCCTTTTCTCTGCAAAGTCCAAATTTCGAGCATTTTTAAAACTGGTTGGGCAGAAACCATGAACTCAGATAGTTCATACGCAACGCCCACAACACTTCCATCACTGCACCCCCCACCCCAACCAAAAAAAAAAAAAAAAAAAAAAC
>NW_019233129.1:177408-179424 GCF_002742605.1 Olea europaea var. sylvestris | reverse complement strand
CTTTGCTTATATCACCCCTACTCCTTTAACCTTAAATTGTTCCGACTTCTTGAGATGACTTTAAACAAGTTTGTTTGACGTGAAAGTTAAAAAGACTTTTTGAGAGCTCGATTGATATGATTTTTAAGAAGTCATGAAAGTTGCTTTTGAATTCATTTAATTAATTTAACGAAAGTACATTTTTTAATTAGAAGAGTTTTTGAAGAAAGATAGTTCAATAACGTTGCCTCCAAAAAAAAAATATGAAGTTAGTTTAGTTCTTAAATAAAAATTAAGGTAGCTCTCTCAATTTTTTTCCGAAGGAATCATAAGCAAAAAACCTCGTGCCAAAAAGGCCCAAAAAGAGCTTTTACAAAAAACTGATATAATGAATTCATCTAAAAGTACTTTCGGAATATGGAAGTTTTTTAGAAATTAGCTTCTAATTTTTTAAAAAAATTCTTCTACAGAAATAAAAGCAAAAGTCAAAGTCATGCCAAATAGGGCGATAATATATCTTGATTTTATTTTAGAGAAAATTGTAGCAGCGGTTCCAAACTTTTTCATTTTTTACAGACTTTACCCTAACCTTCATTTTGTGTTAGCGAAGGTCTCTAACCTTTCATAAATATGCACCTGAGGTCCATTTGACCGAAAATCGTTCAAAATACCATCAGTTGATCGAAAAAATTCCTTAAATTATCTGCTGCCGCAACAATTTTATTGAATGTTGATACTTTTTTAGACGATTTTATTGGATGTTGATTCCTTAATTTTTCTGATCAACTGACAGTATTTTGGACAGTTTCCGTCCAGATGGAACTTATGTGCATATTTATGAAAGATTAGGAACTTCTACTAATACAAAATGAAGGTTAGAGTAAAGTCTGAAAAAAATGAAAAGATGAGGGATTGCTGCTGCAATTTTTCCTTTATCTTATTGAAATTGACAAGGGGAACCAAGCTATTCTATGTTACTATGTACGGTTCGATTCATTTAAGTTACATGTACTATTCAAATTAATGGTCAAATGTTGAAATTAATATTTTTAAATAAAACACTATTTCACCACAGCATAAAATTCCACGTCAATTTTGTATATTTTATGAGGAAGAACAAGACAATAATCCCCATCCACCCGCTCCTTGTCTTTTTAATCGATTATATCCATATCAAGATGAAATTTTCGATTAGATTAATGTAATTATTAAATTCAACGACAGCGACCCACCTCCAAATTTATCCAATAACATTGTTGGGTTGTCTCATTACCAACTTTACCAAATATTATTTATTGTAATCAAAGTATGGCTAAAGAATGTGCAATTTGATTAAACATTTATGGAAATTGTTCCCTCATTCATTGAATAATGACCTTTTGTACTCACAATTTTTTTTATGGCTTTCAAGTTGGATAGCACGATACACGTGAAGTGTTGGTCTTTGTTGGTGTAATTTCCACACATTTCAATTTATAAATGCACTCAATTGAGAATGGATGTGTAAAGTGAATCAATATATCGTAGTTTAAGAAAAATCTTGATCAGTAGATCTACTTCGTGAGCCACACTCGCTACAAGTGTTGAATTATCAAAAAATAATCTTCAATAAAAGATTCAACCCCAATTTATAGGGAAAACTGTTGTTTAAAATCAATAAAGAGTGTGTGGAATGAAAAGATGAACTAAAAGCTAAAATTCGCATAGACCATAGTGGTTTGTGGTCGCATAGAGGCTTGCAGGGTCTAAAGAGCTTGCCTTTGAACAACCTATGCATCTGCTTAGAGCATCAAACTAGCTGTTTTTTTTCTATCATATTCAAAATCGTTTTTTGTGTTTTTGAGTTTTGAAGGAGTTTCATTAGTGTTTGAATGTTATTCTTTTCAAAGCTTCATAAATTTTGTAAAGCATTTGTCAAGGGTCTCTTTCAGTACCAAATTCAATCCAATAGGGAAAAAATATCGTTTGAGGACAACAATTATGTATTTAAGCATTCATTTTCATTTCTTCATCTTGTTTTTTTGTTTCTTCTCCATC
>NW_019233129.1:153969-175980 GCF_002742605.1 Olea europaea var. sylvestris | reverse complement strand
TTTGTTATTTAATAATAGTACCTCTTTTCTGTGACAATAAGACCCTTAATTCAAATTTAGAAATCAACAATGTTTAAATTGATTGATTCAATGAGAAGAATTGAGAACTAGTTGAGCAATAGTGCTACTGTTACAATCTTCTAAACAGGGCGAAATCCAGAATTTTGAAAATTCAGACGTGGTAATGTGGCATGTTGACTTCCATCCCTTTTCATTTCACAATCATTTTTTTCTCAATAATGGTACTACCATTTGGAGGGAAGTAAGAATGACAAGGAAAAATTAGACAGCTACTCATTATTGTACAACAAAGGGCTTCTTTTCTCTCCACTTTTGCAGCCAGCCAAAAACCATTTCCAAAATTAATTCAGCGACCTAAACCCACCATTTGAGACGATACCGACTTCATTGCAAGCCAAGATTTGTTAGGCGACAGAAAATACGATAACATCGGCTTCGATGGCGAGTGAATTTAGGTGGGTAAATTTCACCTTGTTTTTCGTAATGAATTGCACATTTTTGCTTGATTTTTTGGAAATTTGAAATTAATTGAAATTTTTTAATTAATGCACTAATTACGGTCTCCTTTTAATCTTCACCAGCTCACCATTTTGTAAAGTAATTAATTACAGTAAAAATTATTAACTTCAAAATTTGTAATTTTTTATTGACGAATATACGCCTTGTTCGGCTCCCATAACAAAAGAAAACCCCATGTATAGAGCAACAATCTTGATTGTAATGAACTCCACTAGACAAGCTCAAAAGACCAATGACTCTTAATTTGTGAGTATATAAAATGAACAAGGTAGCATTGAGTGCACTTGTGTATCTGAGAGAGAGAGAAATAAACGGGGCAGAAGAAAGTGGTTACTATGATGAGAATTTCTTTATGCGAAGCAGGGGAGTGTATGCTTTACAAAAAAATTGTTATCTGTTAATGGGAAAATGTTGGATTGAACTTGAGATAGGACTAGTAAGTAAATTGAATAGTTTTTGTTGGGTTATTTATAATACTATCAATGGACTACATTTTGTTGAATCTTGAAATTTGAATGATCGATCAAATATACAAGGGGCACAACAAGGGAGTAGTACAATAGGTGTTTGCATAATATTTTTTGTAATTGAAGTCACTGTTATCAATTTATTCATTGTTATGATTTGCTCACCAAATTTTACCATGGTGCATGAACTTCTTTTTTGTAATGTTTACTTTATTTACGAAAACAAAAAATAAAATAATTAAGATTTACGGAGAATTATTTGAGTTACAACAATTAATACTAAATGTGAAATTGTTTTTTATCACAACTCACAAAGTATGGACGATTTGCAAAATCAACATGATGATGTTTTGGTTGAATCTGATAATGAGATTGTTACCGAGTCCACAAAATTAGTGAAAGGCGAAACATCAATGGGAGATGATGTAAATGCGCCTGAGGTGGGTATGATATTTAAAGATGAAAAGGATATGTGTGACTTCTACAAAAAAGTATGGTTATGCCGTTGATTTTTCAGTTAAGAAAAGGAATTCGAAAAAGGGGGATGACGGAGTTTTGAGATATGTAACGTTGACATACAGTTGTGAAGGTCAAAGACCCGGTAATAGTGGCAGTTTAGTGAAGCCACAACCGACAGTGCAGATGGGTTGTAAAGCCAGGATATCTGCATCTTGTGATATTCTTGGAAACTAGAAAATTAATGCAGTCCACCTCGAGCACAATCATGAAACAAGTCCATCGAAGTCAAAGTTGTTACGATGCAATCAATACTTGAGTGCAAATTTGAAACGGAAGCTTCAAGTGGCAGGAATTTCGTTTCATAAAAGTTAAGACTTTGCAGTTGTAGAAGCAGGAGGATATAAGAATATGACTTGCATTGAGAAGGGGAACTATGTAGAACAAGTGAGGCGATTAAGACTTGGAGAAGGAGATGTTGCAGCAATACAATCATACCTTTAAAAAATGCAAGCACAGTGTTCGTGATTTTTCTTTAGTATGGATTTGGATGATGAATCGCGATTTATAAATGTGTTCTGGGCAAATGTGGTCACTTTTGATACAACTTATCTCACTAATAAGTATGGCATGCCTTTCGCCCCTTTTGTTGGCGTCAATCACCATGGACAGTCAACTCTGCTTGGTTGTGGTCTACTATCAAATGAAAACACAGACACTTTTGTATGGTTATTCTGGACATGGCTTCAGTGCATGCATGGCGAGATCCACATGGAATAATTACCGATCAAGATAGGACCATGTAAAATACAATTTAGATTGTGTTTCCAAATATGAAGTACATATGGTGTTTGTGAAATACTTTAAAGAAGTTGTCAGAAAAATTTGGATACCACGCGGATGAGGCTTTGATATTTGGGGCTATACATGGGCTGGTACACGATTCGCAGTCCAGAGAAGAATTCAAAGACGGGTGGATAATGATGATTGATACGTATGGTTTGTATGAAAAAGATTGGTTGTCAGGATTATACGAGAACAGAGGGCATTGGGTTCCTTGTTTCTTGAAAACCATTTTCTGGGCAAGGATGTCAACAACGTAGAGAAGTGAGAGCATGAGTGCCTTCTTCGATGGGTATGTGTATTTGAAGACTTCATTGAAGCAGTTTGTCGAACAATATGAGCGAGCTTTAAGGAATAAGGTTGAAAAGGAGTTTCATGCTCATTTCAAGTCATTCTCTAAAATGGTACCATGCGCAACACAATTTGAAATCGAGGAACAGGATAGGTCAGTTTACACGATTTCAAAATTGAAAGAAATTCAAGAAGAGTTCACGAGAAAGGTATACTGCGACGTCGTATCTACAACGGAAGAAAGTTCTTATACGACGTATGATGTACGGGAGTGTATTATTTACGAAGGTGGTCGTAGGAGGAAAACATTCATCGTCTCATTCCAGAGAGATAAATATGACATATTTTGTAGCTGCCATTTGTTTGAATTTCGGGGAATACTTTGTAGGCATGCTATCACAGTGCTGATCTGCAACGATGTCACATACATTCCGAATAGCTACATATTGTGAAGATGGAAGAGAGATGTTATCAGCGCACACATGAGGGTTGCAGTAAATTACACAGGGTTAGTTAGTACTCCTGCACAGTTGAGACATGAAGAGATGTCTTAAGGCTTTTGCGCAGGTGGCAGACCTTGCTGTAGACAATGAAACGCTGTTACGAGCGATAATGGAGGGGATTATATGTCAACTTGAAGAGCTTATAACTACAAAATTGAGTGCTCGATGTATCATAACAAAACCAGCTGAGACCCATTCATTGTGAGGATGGTTCAACAACTGCGAGCGAAAACGTAAAATTGGCCCAACAAAAGGGTGCGCCAAAAAAATTTCGGAGAAAAAACCTGTTGGAGACGGCCTCGAATTAAGCGAAGGTAAGTTCGAATGTTTACTTCATACTTACAATAAGGATGAATATATGTTAACTTCGATGCATATGCAATCCGGAAGCACAAGTAAGAAATCGAGAAATAACAATAGCAATATGGTTGACGGTGGAACGAACACTCGGCCACCTCACCAATATTCCATGTTGACCCCAATGTTATATTTGCATGACTCCATGCCAACACCACTTTCATTTTCACAACGATCAATGCCCACACCATTATCTCTTCCACAACATTTACAGACTACAAATAACATTCGTCCATCCTTGACAATCGTTATGTACAATCCACAAGGTATATACATGTGTTGAGCTGTGAATTTAAACTTCACTATCTCATGGATACAACATTAACTAGTCATATGGTGTTTTATTGTAGGTGAAGTAATGTCATACTACTAACAAAATTTATTGGATCAAAGTGACAAAGGAAAGTAAGGTGAGGTTTGTGGCATAGACTTGAAATGTTAGACCATGGGTGTTCATATACTTGTTTTTTTATTTGTTGTCTTAAAAAATGAATGAAGAGAAGATCAAGGGATGTATTTTTTATTAAATAATATATTCTTTGATATCTATGAATATTTTACAGGTGCGCTCATCTTGGGTTGTCTATTTTGATTCTTCTGGACGGAGTTTCGGTGCCTAGATCAAATATTTCATTAGGCATATCAAACAAGGTCATGGTGCTTTTTGCTTCAGCTCTTGCAAACGGCATCAATCAATTGAAGTATGAATTTCAAATTTGGTAACAGAAAGTTGGTTTTTGTTGCAATAGATTGTTATACCCCAAATCAAGAATTCATGCATTACCTTTATCTATTTATTTGTGTTACAATCATACATTTCATTTACTATCAGCTATCCATACTTACTTGATTGGCTATGTAATAGGATTTATGTATTTATAAATAACCAGACCATAAATCTTGAACTCTTGCGGTTATCTCACTCACTCAATTTTCTATTTCATCACAGGTTCATGCCTTTCCTCATCTTATGAGGACAGCTTTGTCCACTTGGGATTGAAGGAACTTTATTTGCACTCTTCATGTCTATAAACAACTTAGGATCAACTGTTGGATCGTTTTGGTACCTTCGAAAGAAATAGAGCTAATTATTTAGATAGAAGTTTTTGTTATCTTTGCTGTTGTTTGAATCGGTCTACATGTTGTTTTGCCTATTTTGTTAATTTGTAATGAGAAAACCCCAAATACAGTTCAAGCAATACCACAATGCGTCCGTCAAGATCTTTCATGGTATTTCCAATTTTATTTGCAAGACTATCCAAACCGTCGCTAAAATGTATTTCCAGCTCCGTTTTGTTGAAATTTAGAACTAGTTTTTAATTGTGAAATTTGCATAATTAGGAATACATGCTGGGCCTAAAAGTTCAATTTGAAAGTTGCAACACTACTCAAAAACTCTTCTCTCTCAAACGTACCAAACTCTAATTAAGTGAAGATATGAATTGGTTTTTGATGGCACTAAAGCACACATACGGTTTGATATGAATTAGTTTTTGTGGATGATACAAGATAGCTTGGTAGCACCTCACTATCTGTATAGACATCTTTGATTACACCAATATAAGATCGTTTTGATACATATTTTTCACCTTAAGAACACATAAAAATACATAATTCACACAACCACACATATGGAAGGAAAAAAATAATTAATTCTTGAGTGATCGTAGTAGCACTTTCCAGGCACATAGCTAGGATAAAACCATAAACTACACCACAAAATCAAGCTTCAAGATAGGCTACACTACAACAAGGAAAAACTTCAACGATTTTATTATTTCACAAACACGACACACATGTAAAAAGATGAATGTTAAGATTTTGCATCATATTAATCATATGCATACAAACATCTCTCAAATACTGCAATCACTCTCTTCTAATCAAGCTGGCCGCTTCCCCTTTTCATTCAATTCCTGGCTTATTTTTATCGTCCGAATGGTCACATTCATCGAAATCTGGAGCTGTTGTTCGTCACTTATCTGAAGTCAAGATTCAAACATGCTAGACATCTCGTCAACTGTTTCGTGTGTCGTAGGGTTAACAAAGGTAGCGCCACCACAACTGGATTGACCGCTTGATTCGCCTTTCACAACCCATTCCCAAAATCCACAATTCTTACTGTAGCAGAGGAATAATTTTCCTTTATTCTTATTATCCTTCTTCGCCACAAAACATTTCTCGAATTCATGCTTACATCGTGTACAAGGTCCTTTCTTTTTGCAATCATCAAAGAAATGGTCTTTAGCTCTACAACTTTGACAAATTCCAGAGACCCTCCCGAGCATTCTACGATGGGAATAAACCACCATCGACAAATGTGAACTCATTTATGTATACTTTCAATGAAACACACAAATCAGAATTAGTTAGAATACCCAACCCGAATAAGCTAATGAAAATAAATTTTCATAAATCAAGAGTAAAAAATCACAACAAAATGGGAGGTCCAATATTATGTGGAGGACCGTATATGAAAATCGATTCTCTAGATGGATGTCATAATAGATGAAATGGAAAAATATCTACCTACAAATGGTAATTGACTGGTGTTTGTGATGATTTTGCAAAAAGACGGTAGCGAATGCCGACGGGTCTCGCGGAGGGAAAATAATTCCGGCAACGAGTGTGACGTTCTCTCTCCGTTGACCAGACAATGGTGAGTTGTGTGGCGACCAGAGTTGAAGTTACAGCTTCTATGCTCTTTCGTGAAATTGGGTCTCCGACGATCGGACACGGTGGGTTGTGTGTCGACCAGAGTTGAAGTTAAGGTTCTCCGCTCTTTCATAAATTTCACAATTAAAAAGGTGAACTAATCAAATGGGAGAATTTTCAATTAAAAGATTAAAATTTCAGAGAGGGGGCCTTTTGAACGAACATGTTAATTGGAGAGAGAAAGCAACTAACAGGCTTCCATTATTGTATTGTATTGTGTAGAATGAAAAGAAATGCAAGTCAACATGCCACGTCTAAATTTTCAAAATTTTGTATTTTACCCTGTTTAGAAGCCTGTCACACTAGCTTTATGCTAGTCGAGAAGCATATTCAATCCTAATGTAAAAATCGAAAAAAATTTAACTATTAAAATACTGACTAAACTGACTTGTACACACGGTATTAGGTCGATTCAATAGTCAAACCTGACCAATTCTCTCAAAATGTGTTGCACGATTCTCCTTTTAATTTTTGCTTTTACTTACTTATTTAAAATTTTTACTACCAATCTCCGACCAACCTCTAAATCGACTCTCGGTTCTCTTTTTACGTTAATGCTCAATATTTAGATCATTGAAAATTAAGTTTATATTTGGTGAAAATTAAAAGTAAGATTTTAATTTAAGTCAAATTAATTTTAACAATATATTTTATGGGATGAATAAATTTTTGACTATACATTTTATTTATTTTTATAAAAATCTACTAAACTCTTGTTTGGTATCTATTTTAATTTAAATCAAAGTCAATAATTAATTTTAGCCATATATTTTATATGATCCACAACTTTTTAATAATTCATTTCATCAACTTTTATCAAAATTTAGTGCATGTTTGGTCCCCTTTAAAATTTTAAATTGTTTGTTATAGTATTATTTTCCATTACATATTCACACAATAAAATATTATATACATAAATCAAGGAAGTTTATTCATTTTTTAATCATACATTATTCAAAAAATACTATTCAAAACTCTTTAATTTCCCAAATAATGCGTGACAAATAGGGGCCTACTAAAAATTTGATTTTAGTATCCAACCAATGGAGGCTAAATCTGATTTCATTCGTAGTCAAACATTGCTAGGGCCTTGTTTGATTCTTATTTTTTTTTAAATATATTTTCTCTCTTCTTTTCAACCATATAATTTTGAATAAAATAATTTTACACGTAATTTCAAAAAATTTCCTTATTTTTTAACAACACATTTTTCATTAAAATACATTTTCCAATTTAATGGGCTCAAACAAATTCTAAATATGAAAGGTCAAGTAATAAAATGAATAAAGCTAGTCAGATAGGTTAAAAAAAGAGGAATCAGTGGACGGACTGATTTAGGACTTGTTTAAGTCACATTATTTTCAAAAAAATATATTTTTCAACAATAATTTGATATCATTTTAACCACACATTCTTCAATTAAATAATATTACACGTAAATTTAAAAAAATTTCTTATTTTGAATCATATATTTTCTATTAATTTAACATGAATAATGTATTTATTCTTATAATGTGGCTTAAACATGGACTCAGTTGAAATTGGAATTTGTTGATTTTTTTATTAATTTTTTAAAATGTCCAATTATGTTCCGACACTAATGGCTCTATGTTTTTACCTCATTTTTGAACGCATAAAATAGGATCTGTAGGGCTATTAATGTTGTCAGCATGTGGGGGCGCAGTGGGTCAACCACTTTAACTTTTGCAGTCAGACAAAGATTCCAGCATTTAATAGTTCCTTGTTAGAGCTTCCATTTATTTCGTCAGTCTACACTCAACCATTTAGAAAGGATTGCAACAATTAAAAATTATAGATGCAATTTTAGTATATTGGGATAATCTAACGAATGCAACAATCTTTCATAACGCATCTATCATTTCAAAAAATACATATCAAGACCATATTCAACTCTGCGCCAAAATTTTACATTATTTTGTACCAAATTTTTCATCAAACAAAAATTCATTTTCAATCATTAGGCCAAAACTTATACTAAATGAACAATGTTTAATCATTTAAACACTGTTTAATTATTTTCTTTTTTTTTTCTATTATTATTGATTATTTATTTATTTATTTTACAAATTCATAAATTACTAAATAAATAATTACGTTAAATTAAGAAAAAGATTAAATTCATTAATAAATATGAAACATATAATACAATTAATAGAAACACTATAAAAATGAAAATATTAAATCATGCCATTAAAAAATAGTGCAATGCATTTTGAATTTGGATCTTATGATATTACAAAGTCGATCATTGCAATTTAATTCTCGAAATTTGTATGTTCTTCTCATAAATGATCGATTAATGCATTTCGATGTGCAATGTGAGCCTCTTTATCATTGATTTGTCTATGACGAGTAAGGAATTCTTGAAAACGATGATTTTCGTCTTTAACCAACACAACTTTCGAACTTGACGATTCCGTCCATTCTCTAACTCATGCATCAACAATACGTTCGTCCTCAATAATCATGTCCTAGATTAATGTATGCAGGTGGTTATAGTAATATATTTCGTGTTAACTTTAAATAATCATATTTGTTATATTTTAATTTTTTATACTCTTATTTTAATTACTCCATTAACTATTATTTTTTACATTTCAAATTTATTTTAAATTTAATAATAATAATAATAACAACAACAACAACAAAAATAAAAAAAAAATTATTGTATTAAAATAATATATTGCACAAATGACACAAATACCCTCTATCAATTAACTTTTAGTGTTACATTGGAGAGCTTTTGTACCAAATTTTGGTAAAATTTGGTATTTCCATGATAGCATTGGAGATGTCCTAAAGATTTATTTGTCACCCATGTTTGATGTTTAATAATCACGAAATGCATTTAAATTCGTATTATATATATTATTCTCTCTTTTTCAATTGTTATATCCAAGTTAATCGAGTCCGATCATTTTATAAATTAAAATATTTATTTTTCGACTTCGATCATCTTAAAATTTTTTTATATGCATACTTTTATCTTCAACTTCTGTCTACGTTTTTCTTTTTATTTTGTAGGTGATTTTGACAATATTACTATAGAATCATCCACGACACTTTCATCAACAACTATCGACAACACCTCCAAAATAATGCTATTGATCATGACTCTGATGATTCAGCCTCTGATTGTTGATGAAGAAACCATTGACATAACCAATGATGTTTAATATTTATTTATTTCTTTTCTTTCTTTTAACCAATTTGACGTAAATCAGTTTCTGACCTGACACAATTGATTCCAAAATTGTAATTCACAATTTTCATGAGTTGTTGAGTTATAATTGAAATCAAAATAGTCAAGAATTGATAGTGTAGATTATGAAAGAATCAAATACATCAAATATGAACAAAGGAGAAAAAGTCATTGCACTACTGCTAGCTGCACTCCAGATTGGCGCTTGAGTGCCCAAAGCTGGGCATTGGCACTAGCTAAGTATGACCTTGAAGCTCAGCTGTTGAGTCACTGCTCGCTAGGTGTGAGGGCAACACTTGAGCGGCGATAACATTCGAAAAATCCTAGTTCGCAAGTTTAAGCTGATTTTTCAATTTTATTTAATTCAAACATATTCATATTTTAAATACCCCCAAGTATAGGTCCGTCTGAAAGTGTGTTGAATCATTATTTTATATTAGAGATCATATTATTAAAGATCCAAATCAAATTTCAAATATCTCTTGATTCAACAACAAGATCAAATTTTCATACCCAAACATTATTTTTCCATTGGTTTAGCCTTTATTTCATACGGGAGAACATTCTAAGATCAAAATATAAAAATCAATAAATTAAACACCAAAAACACTTACTTTCACCTATAAGTTTTCAGAGTTCTGAAATAGGAGAAAAGGTGTTTGGAGTTCTAATACTCCAAAACGAGTTCGTTTTTGGTGTTCCACGAAAAGGAAAAAGAAGTCCAAAGTTGTTGAAAAGTGCAGTTCACACAATCGTAGAGGTTCTTTGGTGATTTACAAGTTGAGTAACCAAAGTCAGCTAAAGTCTAACAGTGTTTTGGACTAGTTGTAAGTTAACTTTTTTATTGGATCTTTTTGCAAGGTTTGTTTGAAGGTTTTTGATCCTTGTGAGGAGTTCTTCAAGGAGTTTTCCCCTGTCATCAATTTCTGGTGTTATTTATTTTTTATATTTTTGATCGATATGTTTATGATTGTTTAACTTAGGATTTAAATTGTATTTAACCTTAATTATCTAGAAATAATAAATAAGTGACGTGTTGCTTTTAATTGGTTAATTCCACACATTTAGATTTAAACAAAGTAGTGATGGTAAAAATCCCCGTCTCGCCCCACTCCGTGAAGAGAAAAAATACAAAATAAACTGGGTGGCAAACCCGGTGCCCACCTCGTTGCCATCACTAAAACAAAGAGCTATATATTCCTACCAACTATCGATACACGTCTGTAAATAATTATCAACAACAAAGTTATCGAAAACATTGTCGGCAATCATACATGATTTTTTTGATCCCAGACGGGAAGTAGAATATCACCAACGAAATTTTGTTTTTCTATGTTTTTAATATCTTTTATAAGTTAAAAAAAAAAAGAGAGATTTTTTTTTCTTTATTTGATAGTTGATGATGACGTATGAGTTTGTATATCCTTTTATTTTGTTCTTGTAATATTGTTGTCGAATAATTTTTTTTCTTACATTTCTTTCCATGCAAGAGAAATGCAATCCGGCTATTCTAGCCCACAACAAACAGTCAGATCTAAGGCATACAAATACATGGCTTGACTCTTAGGATTGCAAATCTCTCTGGTGGATCGTTTAGTTTGCAACACAATTTCTGATACTAAGGATCCTCAAGAGAGGTAATAGCAGAACATACTTTTGTTATTATTCAAATTGTTAGTTTAACATGACTGTTAAAACTAATATTAGTACTCTAGATCTCAGTGAGAAACTAGAGAGAAATTAGAAACTCGTGATCTAAAAGAACTTAAGGATTTATTTTCTAAAATGTTTCGATGATCCCCAACAAAGGAGTAGAGTCTCTTTCAATAGTACAATAATTTTAACAACCGGACAAACATGATACATGACTTGAGTAAACAACATTTAACACATGTCCACAACATTTAACACATGTAAGATACGAGTCCAATTATTATACAAGTGGACACACAACTTTTGACTGAAGTAGATCCTACTTTAATAAAGCAAACTGTGCTTTATCAATTATTTTGCAAAACGATAGATCACTCATACAAAACGATAAAATACTTTGATCTGAGATGATCTTTTGCAAATTATGGAGTGCCTAGATTTGCTTCTATGGCTAGTTCATCAGAGTCTTCAGAGTCCGATGGCAATCCTAGTGTTTTCCACCATGGCATATTTTTTTTCTCTCTCCATTTCATTTTCTTCTTCAAGCCGTTGTTCAAGTTTCTCAAGATTATCAGGGTTAAGAGGATCAAAAGATTGAGACCATGGATCTTGGGAATCTCGAAGTTGGGACATTTTCAGTTCTGGCTGGCTTGCTGGTGCTTGATGGCTTGAGCTCATTCCTTCTTGTAACATCGGCTCTGGCTAGCTTGCTAGCTTGAGCTCATTGATTCTTTTCCTCTTTTCCTTGTAAGATGTGGATTTTCTTGTCTCGTGTGAAGAGTCGTACAAGAACATTTTCATTTAATATTTTCCAAAGTCTCTCTCTGAGTTTGGTGTCCTGAGTATCTTCTGAGTACTTAACTGTCTGTCCCAAACTCTATGTTGGTTGTCCTAGATATAATTGGTTCCAACAATTATCAAAATGATAATCCTCAGGAGGAATAATTGGATACCAATTGTGAATTTGGTTTAAGCTTTCTATATAAGCCTAAATGTTCTGCTGGATTCTCTGAGCGTAGTCCATTGGAAAAATTTCCCATGGAGCATAATCTTCAATTTTTGGCCAAATCTCTGGAGGAATTGTTTGATTTATTTCTGCCATTTTTCTTTGGAATGTTTTGAACTCTTAAGGCTATCTTTCCCATTTTTTATGGAGATTGAATGGCTGGACTGCATATTTTCAAACATAAGAGAGATATTGATAGTATCCTGATTCAGTAAAATAACCTTGTCTTTGGAATACTAGGATTACATGAACATTAACACATGAAGTTCTAAGATCTTTGAATTTTAGATAAAAATTTTGAAACTTTTCTCTCCAATATGAGAGAGGATAAAACCATTCAAAAAATCTTATAACTTCATTGGTTGAATGAGAAATGAATTATGGGTAATCCTTCCAAAGTAGTGAAATTTTTTCTGAAAGCCATGAAACCATGATATCAGCATTAAAACAAATTGCAACTTGATATGTCTCAAGAAGATATCATAAAAAACACAAAAGTTCTTTTGAAAACTTTTGTTCGATTTGTCCTAAATTAAAATAAAAGAGGTTTAAAAATGGATATTCTAGATGAAAGCCAAGTCCACCAAGAAGGTGTATCTCATTTTGTCTAATAACAATGGATTGATATCTCAGCATGAGCTCCTTCGATCTTGAGTGGATTGTTTGATTTCTAATGAGAGTTTGAAGTTCATGAGGCAAGTTTTGAATAGGAGGATTATGTGAGGATGGGTTTGAAGATGGATTCATCATACAGATGGTAGGGATTTGTGATTGAATATGAGGTTCTATTCTGGAGAGTAAATCAGGTAAAATATTGTGTTTGCCTTCGATGTGTTTGACTTCAAACTCAAAATTGGAAAACCATTCTGCCCATCTTAAAAGTTGTGAATTTGGAATTTGGTTCTTTTTGAAATTGAGCATTTGAGGAAATGCCTTCATGTCCATTTCTACCAGAAATTTGTGACCGATAAGATGGATTTAAAACTTTTCTATTCCCCGTTTTACTCCAAGAATTTCCTTGAATGTTGAATGGTAATGCTTCTCAGATTCTTTGAACATACCAGTCTTGTAGCCACAAATTCTTCTTTCGCCATCTTTTTCTTCTAAAAGTACTGCTCCCCAGTATAAATTACTTTGTATCTGTTTGTAGAATTCTTTTTCCATCAGTGGGAATTTTTAGTGTCGGAAGGTTATGGACTTCTTGTTTGATTCTTTTGATGGCCTAAGTTTGTCTGGGTGACCATTGTGGAGGGTTTTTCTTGAGCATCTCCTGTGAAGGTCGTATAACAGGAGCCAGCTATTTGAAAAAGTATGTCGTGTAGTATATTGCACTAAGAAATTGTTGGACCTGCTATTTTGTTAAATTCTTACCGGAAAATTTGAGGTGCTTTTCAGCAACGTGTGGCTGGAGTGAATATCTGCCATTTTTTATATGCATCCCAAGAAAATCAATTTCAGATACTGCAATGATCATCTTTTTCTGTGATAGCATGATCCCATGTTCCGTGACAATTTCTGTAAACCTTTGGAGTAGCAACTCATGGATATCCTTATTTTTAGAGAACAATAGTATATCATCAATATGAATCAAAGCTTTTTTAGTAGTGGCTGAAAGATTTTAACCATTGCCTTCTGAAATAATGAATGTGTCGTTTTCAGTCCAAAAGGCATAACCATCCACTAAAAATGTTGATTAGGTACACAGAATGTTGTTTTGTGCCTTTCTTTTGGTTTGACCCCTAATTGCCAGAAACCCGCATTTAGATCAAATTTTGAAAAAATCTTTACTTTTGCCAGGTTTGCAAATATGGTTTTTCTATCGAGGAGAAGAAACTTATCATCTGCAAGAAAATGATTCAGCGGCTTATAGTCAATGACAAGTCTTAACTTTCCTCCGATTTGCTGACTTCTTTTGTTAACATAAAATGCTTGACATGCCCACTGTGATGTAGTGGGTTCTATGAGTCCTTCTGGCTATAATTGAGCCAATTCTTTTGTGGCAAGCTCCAAATGTTCTTGACTCATCCCTGTGTGACTTGTTTTTGTTGGATTGACATTCTCATTCTTTTCGAAAGGCAATATTATAAAGAAGTCTAGGTTTTTCCAAAGAGGCTTTGTGCATTTGGTAAGAAATTCTATATGATATTCTGCACAAAAATCTCTTATAAGGGTACCTGTTATGGTTGGCATTGTGAGGGTAAAATATGTGATTAGTTCAATATAAGGGATAAAGTAGGATTTGGATTTGAGTCCATCTGAAAGAGGTCTAACCCATCTTTCCCATAACTGTTTGATAACATCAAAACCAATAACAAGATCTTTACCTGGTAATGATGATCCAAGTAGTTTATGAGAAATATTTAGCTCAGGGAAGAATTGGAGTGTTATTAGTTTACTGATAAGTTTTGTGGCAAAGTATTCATTATTGACTGTTTGAAAGATTTTTTGGTAGGGTTTCCACACGTTTTCTGGGAGTATGGTTAGGTTAAGAATTGAGGATGTCGTTCATGTATCAAGTAATGCTGCAACCGTAATAGGTCTTTTTATACTTTCTGGGGAAGAGCTTGATTTCAATCATTGGTACTGCCAAGGAAATATTTATAAACTACATTCCAAAACATTCTTGCATGCTTTCATCACTGCTATCATTACCATGATTATCATCATAGTATTCAAGAGCGGAAATGGTTTCCGGTGATTGTTCTTCTTCTTCTAAAGATAATGACTCCAAGTCGTCTTCATCGAGATCAACTTGAGTTGCCGAAAGGATCTGGTTGAGAATCTTGCTTTTTCTTTTACTAGAAAAACTTTTTGCAAAATGACCTTTTTTTTACCACAAATAAAACATTTGTTTTCCTTCCTTAATGAAAATTTTCCTGAAAAATCTCTTTTTGGAAGGAAACTTGGACAATCTTTGCATTTTCTTGAAACTTCTAGTTCTGAATTTTTTAGGCTTTGAGCATTCACATCTTCTTTCAACATTTCTGCATTTTATTTTCAAATTCGGCTGATCAAAGGCTTTTCCAAATTGTTTTCCGTTCATGTTAAAATCTCTAAAGAACTCTCTTTGGTTGCAGAGTTTCTTTAGAGTTTTTAAGACCCAATTGTGAAGCTCTCCAATAGATGTTGGAGATAGTGACTATCCTTTTAGCTCCATCATTCTTTAGGTTTCTTGGCCAAAGAGTTGTGGAAGAGATTTAAGGTATGCCCGTTTGAGATTAGTGTCATCAATTCCTCCAAGAATATAATATCGTTTTATGATTTCTTTAAAGTGTCTGTCCAAATCTTTTGGCATGTAGGAACAACACTTTAATTGGAAGAATTCTTCGTCGGCCTTCTCCTTAGCATGGTCTGGTTTTCCATAGAACTCTTAGTATAGATGATCAAAGAAGTTATCAAGATCTTGGATGTTTGCCCATTGTCGTTGTCTCTAGCTTCCAAGAGATATGAGCCATTCTTTCATGAGGCCTGCCTGGCCAAAACTCCTCTAATGACCATATTATGAGTCATATCAGGTTTCGTTAGTTCTGCAGTGCCCCATGCCAACATTTCTTGTAACCTTGGTCTCCATTGCGAAGGTGGTATATCATCAAGTGTAAACTTGATAGATAAATTATTATGTTGTGAATAGTAATTATTGGTAACTGTTTGGCCTTCTTCTATGTTAGGCAAATCATCACCTTCATATGCCTCCCTGGATGATTCTTCAACTTTTGGACCCCTTTGTGTTTCATCAGCATCTATAAAGGATTGTAATCTTCATCTGAAGATTCATAGGACTGAGAGCTAGTTTCATCGGTTATGAGGATGGGTGAAGGTTGTGATGCTGTTGGGTCATGAATTTTGCATTTTTCTTGGAAAGTGGAGATGGTGTTTTTTATCATCATTTATGATGGTCTTTGTGAAGGATTGTCTGTAGATTCCGATGGTTTGGTCATTTGTGACCGTCTTCTTGTAACTTTGGGTGGCCTTATCTTTCTTTCGTATTCTTCGGGAGTGAACAAAGAGGCAGTTCCATAGTTTGGTGTTTTTCTGAGGTGGTTAGGCTATATGTTGAGGATTGCGTTGATGAAGAGGAAGGCCAATTTGTGCTGGAAGGAAAGAAGGACTGGGATGCCATATTAGTGACTGACTTTTTAACTGTTTGATTTTTTTTTCTTGGTCATCAAAAGGGAGTCGTTTGGCTAGAAGGGTCATTATTTCGTTATGAGCTGACTCTATTTTTCGTTTGTAGGCTTCAATGGGAGAGGTTAATGTAGCAGTTTGTTGGTTGAGAGTCATTTCAATCCTTTGCTGACTTTCATCAATCCTTTTAAGGAGTGAATTTTGTCTTATCACATTTTTTGATTGCCAGTTCAGTACTGCTTCTATCGGGGAAATCTTGTCAACTGATTCATCAACCTTTCGAGTATTCGGATTTTTAACTTTCCACATATGATCTGATTGGTCCTTCACAAAATTCTCCATAGGAGTGAGATTTGTTGGAGGATAAAACATAGCTATGGGTACAATGCTTGCATTTGATGATTCTGGATCCTCATCATGATCTTTCCAATCCCACTGCTTAACAGTAATCATCGTCGTCATCTTTTTCCCATCCAGACAGAATGATTGGCTGCAATCCGTTGATAGCTCACCATTGCATAGAACTTTCTTCTTGTTTCACACTTGGGATTTGTGTCCTTGTGGACTTATTATGCCATAAAGATTGGATTTTGACTAGAAGAACATGGGAGCTATGGATGTAAAAATATCCCATCTTCATTCCATTCTATAACATCCTATTGGGAATCAAGACGAAGATGGGAAACATGGTTCCTAAGATACCCATTTGCCATCACTAATTAGTAATTCTAAGTGTGATTTTTTTTTTTTTTTGGGTATGTTGTCATCATCATTATGCTGATTGTCGTAATGTATTTGTATCAATAGCACATGAGCATATTGATTGGGTTTTGTCAATATAAATTCACCTTCAAAGAAGCCTTTCTCCATGATCAACCACCGATGGTTTTTCGATCATCAATCATCCATAGGAAGTCGTTATCACTAATGAAAATTTATTCTGTGTATAATTTTTTTATAAGAGGAAAAAAATCATTTTCCCTTATTCGATACTCATCAATAAGTTCAAGTATCTTTCTACTTTTATATAATATTACATTGAGGGTGATCGGGATGAGTTACGATCCCAACTCACTAAATCATCTATATTTTCATGGTCAAATCTCGAATAGAAAGGTGCCAACTTCGCCCTTAATCATATCGCAAGTGGAAGAACCAATATGTTACTCTTACTCTCCACGCGTAGTCGGTCTCAACATTTAATCCTCAATCATGCAAACAGTGTCGTGGCCCAAAATTCGCTATGACTTTCTTGTCAAGACCGCAAAATTACCAACTACACCAATAGATGGGCTAGTTATATAATGACAAGGCTGCCAAAACAAGGCCCAAAGTTGTGAGATGGACCCAAAATTTTCCACATTATCAAGCATGAGAGAGATTTCCCCAAAAGGTAGCCATCTAAAGTAAGGTCTCATTTTGATTTTAGAGCCCAAAAACCTACATGTTTTAAATGTTAAATAAATTTAAGAAAAATTAATTTAGAACATTGACAACAAATTTTGAGAATTAGCAAAAGAGCAAGTTCTCAATTCTGCTTCGGGTAATTATAAACACACAAGCTTTTAACTGAATTCAAGGACTTTAAGGTTTGCTTATTATAGCTTTTATATCCTTACCTCTTTTTCCATCAAAGTTTTATCTCCAATCTTTCATTAGTTGACACATCTCGTCTCTGCTAACAATTTCTATTTAGAAAGTTTGTTGGGAGAGTTTAGAGACTTAGGGTGTGTTTGAGCCCCATTATTTGACATTATAATGAGAAGAATAGTATTTTTTTTTAAAAAAATGAGCGGTTAAATTTTTTTTATTTACGTGTAATATTATTTTATTGAAAATTGTATGGTTAAAAGTCGCAGAAGAAAAATTTTAATTTAATGTAATGAGAAATAATGGGGCTCAAACGGGAGCTTAATTATCCATCACATTTAATAGATTAAATACAAAAGTGCGGTAAATTATTTTTCCTAATTTCAAATCATGTAAGTGGAATACTTTGGCTACAACCATAATCAATAATGATATATGCAAATTCGACAAAAAATTTAGGGATAAGACTGCTAAATAAGCAAAGTTTGAGAACCTCGAGTAAAAACTGATGCACAATATCGCCACCTTTTAGATCTATTTTGCAATACCACTTATCTTTTAGAATTGACGAAAAATATCCATATATGAAACTTGATGGGAGTTTCACCCCTCTGTCATCCCTCTCGTCAATTTTACTTTTATTTCCAAATAAACAAAGCCATAATGGAAAAATTAAAAAGGGTAAAATTGTCTTTCCATTTTCACCTCTTTAATAAGGGCCACAATACCAGGAATATGGTTGTTTTTAGCAAGAAAAGAGAGTCACAGAGGTAAGAATTCCGGTGCAAATTCACGATCGACGTCCGATTTTCCTTCACCATGATTATAGTTGTTTCTTTCACCATATCCGAAGGTCTATCGACTGATATTCTACAGTAATGGTTTGCAACAGTATACGATAGACGAAGAATTTGTATTTGGAATGTGTGAATTTTGAAATTTTCTAATAAGGTTATGAAATTAGTTGATTTTCGTTATGTTTATAGTCTTCTATTGTGATTATCTAGAATGTATGCTCCAAGAGTGAAAGGTTTTGAAGATGCTCCTGAATATGTTAAGTTTTCTTGTATTGGCAATTTTGAAATGAAGTTTTTTGGTTCAATGTTTCACGTGTTCTTGTTCAAATTTTGGTCTAAAATGTGTGTGCATGTTAATTTCTATGGATGTTGACCTATTTCCAACACTAAACCATTTTTTTAATGTTCATTTAGCCAATATACGGATATGAAGACATTTGTTGACAGTAGTTGGTGTGGATGGTAATAACGGGATGTACCCTACAGCGTATGCCATTGTGGAGATTGAGAAAGGTGATAATTGGAAGTAGTTTTTGGAGTTGTTGAGAGATGATCTGGGAATTGTTAACGGTTATGGTTGGATTTTCATATCTAATAAGCAGAAGGGATTTGTAAATGCAGTTGAATCTTTGTTTGAGCATGCGAATCATCGCACTTGTATGCAGCATTTATACAACTTTAGTGCATAGTATAAGGATTAACATTGAAGAATATACTTAGTGCTACAGCAAGAGCTATGGTGGAGACTGCTTGGGTGACAGAAATGAATAAAACACGTGATGCTGATCTTGTTGCCTACAGTTGGTTGTAGTTGAAGTTGGCTGATCATTGGAGTAAATTGCATTTCAAAGGAGGGAATAAATGCGGTATGCTTCTGAATAATCTGTGTGAGTCCTTTAACAGCACCATCTTGAATGCACGGGAGAAGTCCATTTTATCAATGTTGGAGAAAATTCCAATGTATTTGATGAGAAGAATTGTGGCTAGGATGGAGGCATGCAACAAATGAAGGGGAGAGGTTGGTCTTAGAATGGTGAATATCAATTAGAGAAACACCACGCTTTCGAGGGCTAAAATATGTTTATTACTTAGGGAACTAGAAATTCATATACAGAACAATGGAAACCAAATTCTACAAGTAGTTGACCTAATTGCGAGGACATGTTCATGTTGTTGTGGCAATTAACAGGTATACCTTGCAGTCATGTTATTGTGGCACTAATTTTATGGGATATCCAAACCATTACAGTTTATGTTGATGACACCTATAAGAAGGAAGCATACATTTGAATGTATATACCAACAATATCCCCAGTCATCGATCTAGATACATGGCTAAATTCTGGACTAAATCCATTGACACATCCGATATACACAAAGAGGTTTAGGAGACCAAAAAAGATGCAAAGAAAGGAGGCAAACGAAGCATCGACACAGTCCAACACCACGTCTTCTACTGTTGAAGGTTCATCAAGGAAAGGAATGATAATGAGGTATTCCCCATGTGGTATTGTTGGGCACAGCAAAAGGAGGAGTAAAGGCCAAGAACCACTTGCTGCAAACTGAAAAAATCACTTTGAGAGAAGCCATTTTTTGTTTAGCATTTTGTTATATCAATAAACTGTGTTTGATTGAGATTATTTTATAATGTGAACCTTTGTTATTGTGGTCTATATATGGTTATTTGATGTTCATGATGTTTTTTCCTTTTTCTACTGTTAGTTTTTATTGAACAAGATCTTTGCATCTCTAATATGGTCAACAGATCCCAATTATACTCATATCTACGTTATCTTTCCACATCCATGTTAGCTTCCTTCCTATACATTCGAACAAACTGTTAATCACCCATGGCATTCTCCGATGATGGAGGAGGCAGTCTCGAGCACATCTAAAATGTGTATGTATGGAATATGCTAAAGATGTATCCCAAGAGTAAAATTACCAGAGTAAATGAGAAAAATATTATGTATGTTTGTATAAAATTACATTACCCTTCAAATGTTTTCTTAGGTGAGTTTGTATAATGGTTGAGGTGAGTTTTGAGCCATTGTAAGATGCGCTATGTGCCTCATTTGCTGTTCAAAGTGTCTTTTACCAGGTGTCAATCCATCAGATTTTAGGTGGACGGGCATTTAATGCTTATTGACAAGTATATATTTTTTTACTTGACCTTTTGACGCCTATCGCATAAACGTTACATCAATCAATCAATTTTGGAAAGATCTTTAAACAAAAGAACTCAAAGATATGGAGGTATGCTTTCGTATGGAACTTCGGCATAAATGACCCATTATGACAATAACCATCCACTTCGAGTCGTACAGGATGATTTGGAGTGTGGGCTCCTAATTAGTTGTGGCTGCCACGCATGTGATGATCTAGAGCCTTGTCAGTTGAGGCATAACAATTTATTTTATTTGTATGGGTTGAATAGGTTTAGTAGGCAGGGTTTTAAATCGTAAGCTTCGTATTTTTAGGAAAATTTTATGCAAATATAATGAATTACGGGGTTGAAATGCACAAGGTTTACAATGCTAAAGGGTTGTATAGCACAATATTTTACATTTTCAAGGTTGTTTTATGCAACATTTTCCATGTTTAGGGGGTTTCACACTAAATTTTGAAGAGAGACGCTATATTACAAAACTTCTACATGTCACAATATTTGCTAATATCCATTCATTACACAAATCTACAAGGCGATTGAAGCTTTATTTTTGGCCAAAAAACCACATCACCAAACATTCAACAAAAATCCCAGTACCTAAATCCAAATGCAATGTTGCCTCTGTAATTTCAGGACTTGTTGTGGCCCTTATACGATTTTGACCTTTTCAATTTTTTATTTTTTATTAGTTCAATCCTACTTATTTGGAATTAACGGCAAAATTGGCGGGAGTAGAAGACATGAGGTGAGACGTACTTCAAGTTTCATACAGGGATTTTTTTGTCAATTCCCAAAGGTCAGGTGTATTTCACAATGGGTCTAAAAGGTGAGGGACATTGCGCCAACTAATTTAGTTAATATCAGTGTTAAACCTAATTAAATGGAGCATTCTCAACTAGATTTTAATTGATTTTAAAATTTTATAAATATAGGTGTCTCCAATTCATATTTTAATAGATTCATAAAAACGCAAGTGTCCTCAATTCAAATTTCAATAGATTCCACTAAAATATAGCTATCCCTATAGTTATTGGAATTATGAGGATCTCATTTATTCAGAGATTTTTATTGATTTCAGTGAATATCAAATTCATAAATATGAATACCAAATGAATTCTGCTACACTAACAGAAAATGGATTGAATGAGGTATTGGTTCGACAAAATAACCCGGTAGCTTCGGGAGAAGGGGGGCCTCCTCATAAAGGGGGGTCGTAGTGACTAGGCCCACATACACTCTACAGATCACTCATATTCTGGGTGGGGCCCACTTTTT
>NW_019233129.1:136729-152588 GCF_002742605.1 Olea europaea var. sylvestris | reverse complement strand
ACTAGTTATCAAAATCGATCCGATTCACTAATTCAGAAGGTAAAAATGGGGAACTGGTGGCCAGTTATCATCTAAAAACCATCTATAAACCCGTTAAACTTGATGGTTTAAGAGGAACTAAGTGTTAGAATATTTTGAATGAATATTTTGAATGATGAATGAAAAGTTAGTTACGTTTTGAATGTTCACTACATCAGTTTCATCAGTTTGAATGATGTCAGTTTCATCATTTTGAATGCATGTTGAATGCGTATGAAAACATCAGTAACTTCCCATTTGAAATATGTCGGTTTCACCCTATTCATTCATCCATGTTGTAACTTCCCATTTGAAATATGTCGGTTTCACCCTATTCATTCATCCATGTTGTAACTCCCTATTCAATGTATTTATGAGCAAACTCCTATATTGGTATAAATAGAGGATCACTCTCGGCTAGAAACAACAACAAAAAAAAAAAAAAGGAAAACACAACAAAGAAAAAAAAAGTTCAGTTTCCTCCTCCATTTCCAGCAGCCCCGATTTTTTTTTCTTTTCTTTGCTAAAGTTCTTTGAGAGATAGACACAGCTAGTTCGTAGGTCGGTAATGTTGTGCAGCGTGAACCGTCAACCGATTGTATCCTGAGAATCGAACACCGATTAACACCTCTTGCACTCCGGTGAGGCGGCGAATTCGATTTAAGGAAATCGTGTAAACACGGGCCTTCGGTTTTGGTTGATTTATTCTGATTCTCCAATTTTTCCCTACAAGCTTAAATCGAAATTCTCATTTCGGGAAATTTTGAGAATCGATTTTTTTTTGTTGTCTTTTTTTTTTCACCTCTAGTTGTTTGCTGTTTACTTAATTTGTCCTTTAGGAAAAAAGGCTGACAATCTATCTATTTAATTACGTGCAGTAAATTTATTAGGTTTAAATCAGTAAGGTCGAAAGAAAAAAAAAACGGTTTACAGGAAGTTTCTTAGTTCATGCCTGCGTGGTTTT
Source organism: Olea europaea var. sylvestris (assembly GCF_002742605.1). Taxonomy (NCBI): domain Eukaryota; kingdom Viridiplantae; phylum Streptophyta; class Magnoliopsida; order Lamiales; family Oleaceae; genus Olea; species Olea europaea. Next base: position 151,606 of record NW_019233129.1, on the reverse strand, counting down.
GGTTCTACAGTTTATTTTTCTCGAACAGATAACTTGATCTCAAATCTATAATTATTCTAAATTGTTTGTTGCGTGTTCTAAGGTTAAATGGCGTCGCATGAAAATGATGATGTGAACAGTGGAAGCAACACTGTTGGGACCGCTGTGAACCCTGTGGAGACCTCGACTGGCATTCCTCCTGTTGATGGGACAATTGGTGGCGGAATTCCTCTTGTTGGAATGAACCCCACTTTGCCTACGGCTGCGGCCTCGAAAATCCAGTTTGGCACAATACCTTTGCCAGTACCTAGGGTTGCGGCCTTGGTACCTTTGCCATCGTTTCCGGCTCCATATCTGGTGAATCATGCAATTCGACCGGATAAGTTTGCTGGTACTGATTTTAAGACATGGCAGAATAAGATGATTTTTTATCTTACCACTTTGGGCCTTGCACGTTTCCTCACCGAGGATGCCCCTGTTGTGGCTGAAAACGACACTGATATGCATAGGTGTACGGCTTGGGATGTATGGAAAAGTGCTGATTTTTTGTGTCGCAACTATGTCTTGGATGGCCTACAGAATTCTCTATATCACGTGTATGTGGTAAAGAAATCTGCTAAGGAGCTTTAGGAGTCCTTAGAAAAGAAGTACAAGACCGAGGATGCTGGGTCTAAGAAATTCTTAGCCAGTCGGTGCATGGACTTCGAAATGGTTGATTCACGTTCAGTGGTGAGCCAAGTGCAAGAGTTCCAAGTGCTCTTGCAAGAAATGCATGATGAGGGTCTGATCATGTCAGAATCTCTACAGGTGGCTACTGCTATTCACAAGCTACCTCCTCAGTGGAAAGCTTTCAAAAGCTATTTGTAGCATAAGAGGAAAGAGATGTCTTTCGAGGATTTAATTATCAAGCTGCGCATTGAGGAGGATAACAAACGGGCTGAACGTAAGTCAGGGAATTCTTACTCTGAGAAGGCCAATGTCCTAGAGCACGGCCAGAGTTCTGGTACCAAGAAAGGTCATTCTTTTAAAGCCAAACAGGGAAACGAAAATTGGAAAGATAAAAAGCAGACCAAGAAAGGGTCTCAGATGAAGCCTACCGGTGGAGTAGGAAAGAAACCCAAGTTCCAGTTCAACGGGAAATGCTTCAATTGTGACAAAATTGGGCATCGATCGACAGACTGCCGTCAGCCTCGGAGGGATAACAAGCAGCGTCCTCAGGCTAATATGGTTGGAAATGAGAGAGATCATCTCTCAGATGACATGTCTGACCTAAACCTCACGGCGGTGATTAGTAAGGTTAATCTGGTGGGGTCTAATACTAAGGAGTGGTGGCTAGACACTGGGGTCACTTGCCATGTCTGCCCCAACAGGAGCATGTTCACTACTTTTGCACCAGTTACAAATGGTGAAAAGTTGTTCATGGGAAATTCTGCAACTTCTGATGTGCTTGGCAAAGGTAAGGTAATCCTAAAGATGACCTCTGGTAGAGAGCTTACTCTGACAATGTGTTGTACGTGCCAGAGATTCGCAAGAATCTGATCTTTGGGTCTCTTCTGAGCAAGAATGGTTTCCGCATGGTCATTGAAGCGGATAAGCTGGTGATTACCAAAATAGGAGTTTATATTGGGAAAGGTATATGACTGATGGCCTGTTTAAATTGAATGTAATTGCTGTAACCCCAACTGTTATGAATAATGAGAAAACTCCTTCTGTTTACTTGCTTGAGTCTCCTAATCTGTGGCATGGTAGATTAGGTCACGTAAATTACAATGCATTACGTAGACTAAGCAAATTAAACTACTTGCCTAGGTTTCAAATTGATTCAAATCATAAATGTGAAACCTGCGTTGAGGCTAAGCTTACTAGGTCTTCGTTTCATAGTATTGAAAGAAGTACCGAGCCATTGGGACTAGTCCACAGTGATGTGTGTGACTTGAAATTTGTCCAAACAAGAGGCGGCAATAAGTACTTTATTACTTTTGTCGACGATAGCACGAGATATTGTTATGTGTACTTGCTTAAAAGCAAAAACGAAGCTATCGATAAATTCATTCTTTATAAGAATGAAGTTGAAAATCAACTTAGCAAGAAAATAAAGGTGCCACGAAGTGATCGTGGTGGTGAATATGAATCACCATTTGGTGAATTTTGTGCTAAGCATGGAATAATTCACCAAACTACTGCACCTTATTCACCTCAGCAGAACGGAATTGCCGAGCATAAGAATCGAACGTTAAAAGAAATGATGAATGCTATGTTGATTAGTTCTGGATTACCACAGAACGTGTGGGGAGAAGCTATTCTTTCTGCGAATTACATTTTGAATAAAGTGTTAAGAAAGAATATGGATAAGACTCCGTATGAACTTTGGACAAGTCGGACACCTTCATATAAATACTTACGAATGTGGGGGTGTCTTGCTAAAGTTGTGGTGCCTCCTCCTAAGAAGGTCAAGATTGGACCTAAGACAGTTGATTGTGTGTTCATTGGTTATGCACAAAATAGTAGTGCATATAGATTTCTTGTACATTATTCAAATGTACCTGATATTCATCCGAACACGATTATGGAGTCTAGGAATGCACAATTCTTTGAGAATATATTTCCTTGTAAAGAGTTAACTCCTATTAAACGGACTATGGAACCGTCTGCTTCTGGCAGCAGTAAAGATCCAGTTGAAGAAGGTGAGGATGAGCCTAGACGGAGCAAAAGGACCAAAACTTCTACGACATTTGGCCCTGATTTTCTCACATATTTGATGGAGAATGATCCTCAAAGCTATAAGGAAGCTATATCTTCTTCGGATGGTCATCTGTGGAAAGAAGCCATCAAGAGTGAAATCGATTCTATCCTACAGAATCATACCTGGGAATTAGTAGATCTTCCACCGGGCTGTAAGCCTTTGGGCTACAAGTGGATCTTCAAGAAGAAGATGAAAGCGGATGGAGCCGTTGATAAATATAAAGCTCGGCTAGTAATCAAAGGTTATAAGCAAAAGGAAGGTTTAGATTACTTTGATACTTATTCTCCTATGTCGAGAATAACTTCTATCCGGATGATAATTGCTATTGCGGCCTTGCGAAATATGGAAATACATCAGATGGATGTAAAAACAGCTTTCCTAAATGGAGATTTGAATGAAGAAATCTACATGGAGCAACCAGAGGGGTTTTTAGCTCCAGGTCAAGAAAGGAAAGTTTGTAGACTGGTTAAATCGCTGTATGGTTTAAAGCAAGCACCGAAGCAATGGCATGAGAAGTTTGATAATGCTATGCTTTCTAGTGGTTTTAGAATCAACGAGTGCGACAAGTGTGTATATGTCAAGAACACTAATGATGGATATGTCATATTATGTCTATACGTCGACGACATGCTCATTGTCGGTAGCTCTGACAAGATTATCAAAGCCACTAAGAATATGTTAAACTCAAAGTTTGACATGAAAGATATGGGTCTCGCAGATGTCATTTTGGGAGTAAAAATTACTCGAACACCAAATGGACTTGTGTTATCTCAATCTCATTACATTGATAAGATACTAGACAAGTTCAACAAGTCAGATACTACTGTGGCCAGGACCCCAGTGGATTTGAGTCTCCACTTATCCAAGAACACTGGTGATGGTGTGTACAGTTAGAATATTCTCGGGTAATTGGGAGTTTAATGTATTTAATGACTTGTACGAGATCGGATATAGCATACTCAGTTAGCAGATTGAGTCGCTACACGAGTAAACCAGGTGCTATCCACTGGAAAGCCATTTTCAGGGTGTTACATTATTTAAGGTACACTTGTGATTTTGTACTGCACTATTCTAGATACCCTGCAGTAATTGAAGGGTATGCTGATGCAAATTGGATATCAGATATGTCAGATTCCAAGTCTACTAGTGGATATGTCTTCACTCTTGGTAGTACAGCTGTCTCTTGGAAATCATCCAAACAAACTTGCATCGCAAGATCTACAATGGAATCAGAGTTCATCGCTTTGGACAAAGCAACTGAAGAAGCAGAGTGGCTTCGCCAGTTTGTTGAGGATATTCCAAGATGGTCAAAGCCTGTGCCTGCAATTTGTGTTTATTGCGATAATCAATCAGCAATTCGTAGGGCACAGAGCAATATATATAATGGTAAGTCTCGACATATTTGAAGACGACATAATACCATTCGACAACTACTCTCACAAGGTATTATCACTCTGGACTACGTGAAGTCAAAGGATAATATTGCGGATCCACTAACAAAAGGGATAACTCGAGAGCTAGTTGAAAAAGCATCGAGTGGAATGGGCTTGCAGCCTATGACGTTGAAAGATATCATAGTGGAAACCCAACCTAGCTGAATGGTGATCCCAAGATCTAAGTTCAAAGGGACAACTAAATCATGTATATCTGTGTGAATCACTGAGAAGGTTCTCCTTCTACTCATTCCTATGGTGCTCACAGTGATTGGAAGATGCAGTTTAAGCTATGCTTTTAATGACCATTAACGTTGTTGTGAAAGACTGAGTTAAGAGGTCACCTATGTGAGTGTGAAGTGGGGCCGCTTCTATATGGGTTGGGAAGGCTACATCTTTGAACAAACACTTGCAGAACCAGGCGACGTGTTCATGGCCAAAACGAACACAACATTGAGAACTATGCTGTGTCTAGAATGGTCCTGTGTGAGGTCTATTGTCTTGATTTACACAAATGGCGAAACAGTTCAAGGTATCAGATCCACTAGTTTGCTGGTAATACTCGATAGATTTTCATGAGGGAAGGTTCAAAGCTAAATGCTACCTATCCTATGCAGGATTGATTCGTTTTACTCTCTCTTCCTCTCTTGAGTCTCTATTTTCAAAATTTTTCATTCATGTGGGGGACTGTTAGAATATTTTGAATGAATATTTTGAATGATGAATGAAAAGTTAGTTACGTTTTGAATGTTCACTACATCAGTTTCATCAGTTTGAATGCATGTTGAATGCTGTCAGTTTCATCATTTTGAATGCATGTTGAATACGTATGAAAACATCAGTAACTTCCCATTTGAATTATGTCGGTTTCACCCTACTCATTCATCCATGTTGTAACTTCCCATTTGAAATATGTCGGTTTCACCCTATTCATTCATCCATGTTGTAACTCCCTATTCAATGTATTTATGAGCAAGCTCCTCCTATATTGGTATAAATAGAGGATCACTCTCGGCTAGAAACAACAACAACAAAAAAAGGAAAACACAACAAAGAAAAAAAAAGTTCAGTTTCCTCCTCCATTTCCAGCAACCCCGGTTTTTTTTTCTTTTCTTTGCTAAAGTTCTTTGAGAGATAGACACAGCTAGTTCGTAGGTCGGTAACGTTGTGCAGAGTGAACCGTCAACCGATTGTATCCTGGGAATCGAACACCGATTAACACCTCTTGCACTCCGGTGAGGCGGCGAATTCGATTTAAGGAAACCGTGCTGATTCTCCAATTTTTCCCTACACTAAGTAGCCAATTTTCAGGTTTAACTTGGTGAAGTTTTTGAAAATTAAAATTTAAAGGAACTCAGTTACAAATCCCCCTTTTATATCCATTATTACTCTCATTCTAGTACGAGTTCTCGATGAGGAATATCGATAGATAAATTATATTCCATTCTCAATATTGCCATATGTAGGGATTAATTGACTTTCTCTTTCATTTTTTTCGTTGACTTTCTCGTTCATATTGATACTTTAGTATAAACTAGTGCGTTGAACATCTTATGTATTGGATGAATGATATGTATAATATTTTTGAAGTATTAATACTATTTTTGCAAGTACGCTCCAAAAATTTGAACAAATGCATTAAAATGTTTTAATTTACTCAAAGAATCAACCATCCTTGTGGATGATGAATTTTTGTCCACTAAAACATAATAATTAACAAAGTAAAGGGTACAAATAAGGATATCCAAATTTGCAATTATTTGGATTTTAAATTGTATTAACTAATTAGTTTTGCATTGTGCTTGTGCAAACTCCTAATTCGGTTTGAACCTTCAGAAGAAACTCACTTTCTTCCATTCTGGAAGAAAGAAGATCCAAAATAGCTTCACATTCACATTCGTTTGGTGGCCTTTCTTCATTCATCATCTTGGTATGTTGTTATTATTCTTAAAGGAGGGAGGGAGGGAGGGAGAGAGAGGAACATTGCACAGAAACATGAGAAATTTCTTAACTTTTGGTGTATAAAATCATGTTTCTGTGGAATATAAATTAGGGAGATTGAAGGACTAGAAAATTATTATCTACGTATAAGATAATATAAACCAAAGTTAGGAAGATGGGTCGAATTAGCTTGTAAATCTCATTAATATGTGAATTCATTGTTGGGAATCTACTTAACATGCGCAGCAGAATATAAAACAATTTTCAATTCTCACCAGAATTCATCTTTGTGTTTAGATAGAAACTGTGATAGAGATTGTACCTTTTTCCAGATCTGCAAACTCATTTGTTATTCTTTGTTCTAACGATCTTGATTCGCTATCCACAACTGTTCAATTGTTCAGCCTCCAAGGTGATCTACACAAAGAATAAGATTGTAAGATTGTGATTTTTTTTTTGTACTAGCAAAAATAATGAATCCTCTAAAATTGTAAATCCTAATCACTTATTTATATAAATCCAAATGGCTTAATCTGACTCGATCCAATATTTAATTAACTCATTTAATTAAATCTGGTTTTTGAATTAATTAATCTAATTAATTCAATCAGGCCTATAAATAAGTAACACAATTAATCAATTTATCCAACGCTTGTTAAATTAATTAATTGACAAATCACAATCTTTCAGTTCTCCTTTTATGTGTGACTCATCAGGTTTCCAATCATGATACCTAACGACGTGAAATTTTATTTTGATCTAATCAAAATTGATAAATTAAAACACCATTTTAATTTATCACCAATTCACGCTAACCGTCCCAAATTGACATTTAGGAATGTGTTAAGGCAATACATGTGACGGGAAATGTCACATGGTATGACAACCAAACTTGTTCGTTTACCGTGAAATTATAATCTCTTCGTCAATATGATTCGATCAATTACGAGATATGAATGTGTGTAAATCTCGATTATCGATCATATCTTCCATTTAACTATTAAGTTAATATAAGTTGAAAACTCTTTTTTGACTTATGAGTACACCTTGATCAATGATTTCGTTATCGACTTAATTGAATGAAACGTAGATCATAATCTCTCACTATCTAAGAGTGAAGAATCATTTATTGGTCATTCACAACCTTCATACGATTCTTGACATACTCAAACGATGTCGTATTAGCGGCCCTTGGTAGAGCAACATCCAACACCGTCAAAGCATGACTGTCCTCATATAAAGTACTATGACGACCTCAAGTCAAAGGACCAATCCCACTACCTAACGTTAGTTAGAGATTAATCACTGACACTTAGATAGTTATCAATTTGGAATCTCTCAGCGGGTCTCCAATGTTTTGTCCTATAACAAAATATCCACGTGTTCATTTAAGTGTCACAATACTTTAACTTGTGAGATCAGACTTCACAAGTAAGAAATGTCACACGTGATGGTCTATTCGTAATAACGATATCCGTATCTCGTTATTACTTGCAGCCACGGACGATTTAAGATTCAATCATATGTAATTTGTATCTCACAATTACAACTCTTTGTGATTAACAAATTAAGAATATTTAAATCTACGGACTCTAATATTTAATTTAATTATCTATTAATTAAATAATATATTTGTCATTAAATTGCATTAATTATATATTAAAAGTATTTATGTCCAATGTTGATTGAATTTAGGACATAATACTTACATTAATGTCCTTAAAAATGAATTGAGGGTATTCTGATTATTCAATAATGATATAGGCCAAATCAATGAAAATTAGGAGGATGGATCGAAAGCTTACCCAATCATTGAATTCAAACTCACCAAAGTCTACTCCTCAGCGTCTTTAAATATTATTATTATCATTATGTATATAAGTTACATATCAAATTAATGTAAATATCGGTTTTAATGAAAAAAATTGCATAGTCTTTTACACGGTGAGTGAATTAATGGTAGTGTTTTTATGAATTATGAAAGAACTAAAATTCTGTGTGAATTTATGAACTCAATTGTTATGGAAATGAACCGTCCTCAATTATATATATTCCATTTGGTATTAATGCCTCAAAATATCAATCTCGCTTCTGCTAAAAATATTCAGAATGGTGGCTGATGGTTTCTTCTTCGGCCGTGGCACAGTGGCCTCGGCTGCCGTCTGTGAAACATGTTTCTTTTTGTTGACCTTGTTTTTCCTGTGCTTGAGCAGTCCCATGCATGTAACTTCTGGTGAGGTGTTCATCAAATCATAGTAGCAGTAGGGAGCTAAGCCATGATGAATTGGCATCACCAATTATGTCAAAGCAAGAAAATAGAAATAAAGACGAACTATGAACATCTTCAGTTAAGTTTTAAGATATGCATTCCAAATAATTATACAGACACGAACCATGATGCCTGATATAATATTAAAACTTCAATTATCAAAGAATCAAAGAGAAGTTATCGATTGGAACTACAATGAAGATATTCCAAAACTGGAATGGCAATTGGCAGAGCTAACAAAATTTCAGAACTACAATTTCCTACATCAAAACAAATGGTTTCGGCAAAACTCACAAAATTCGAATAGCAGAATATCTAATGAAGCAAAATTAGCCATATGATCAGCACAGGAGCACCGTTCCTACAACGGACGAGTTATAAACCCCAAGCCCACCATTTTTTCTACCAATTCCTCATGCTTCTTTATCTGCCCTGCTTTCCTTAACTGCTCCAAAACCATTTTGCAGGCGGGCATACCAGGTCTCAAACGCTTTTCCTCAACCATCTCTTTGAGATACTTGTATCCATTATTCCAGTGACCCATTTTACAGTACACTGAAATCAGAATTCTGAAAGTATTCACGTTAGGCTCAACATCACTTTCATCCATTTCTTTCTTAATTTTAAGAACCATATCAGTTGATTTAGACTCAGCAAACATCCGGAGCAATATATTATACGTCACAGTATTTGGCTTACAATTTAACTCCTTCATCTTGGCAAATAATCGATGTGCAGCATTTACATCCTGGGCTTCTGCGATGCACCTTAAAATTGGATTGAAACTAGAGGGATTTGGCTCACATCCTTTCTTAACCATTGTATTAAGCACCTTAATTGGCTCCTCTCGATTCTTGTCCTTACAATGACTATCAATCAAAAAGTTATACGTGATCAAATCCGGCTCACATGAAAGCCTCTTCATCTGGTTATATACTTGCAATACTTTCTCAGTCCTCCCAGCCTTTACATGAACCCGCATTAAATTGTTAAAAGTAACTGCGTTTGGTACACATCCCACGTCAATCATCTCTGAGAAAACATCATGTGCTCTTGTAATTTGGCCACACCTACACAAAGCATCGATCACAATGGTATAGGTATACACATTGGGCTGAATACCAGCCTCCTTCATTTCCCGAAACACCTTCTCAGCCTCAGAAATATTCCCAGCCCGACACCACCCGTGCACTAAACTGGTATACAACACAATGTCCACCTCAAACTTATCCTTCAAACTATCAAAAAATGCTTGTGCTTCCACCGCTCTTCTTTTCTTACATAATATACCAATCACTATAGAAAACGCATTGCGATCAGGCTTGCAACCATAATCCTCCATTCTATTAAAAGCATGTATGGCCTCCGCAGCCAACCCAGCTAAGACATAACGGCGAATCAAAATCGAGAAAGTTTCAATTGGGATTTCTATACTTTTCGATTTCATTAAATCAATGAAGTGCCAGGAGACATCAAATTGACGCACCTTTCCAGAAAGGTCGATCATTTTGTTGTAGGCCTCCACCAATAAAGGTGAAATTTCAGACAAATTCGATGGTGACGTGGCCCAATTGAAGAAGGCAAGTGCTTGAATAAAGGGAATGCCGTGGCGGAGGGCGGAGCATTTCTCGAGTACACAGCGGATTAAAGAAGGGGAGAGGGAATTAACTACGGATATTTTGGAGAACTCGTGAGAAAGAGTTGGGAATGTTACGCTAGGGTTTAAGAGGTTACTGCTAGGGTTTATGGGATTAGGGTTTTTCCGATAATGGTCTTTGATTAAGGAGTAGAATTTATCGGCTATTAAAGTTTCCGCCGGGGATAAGTTGGCGTTGGCGCTATCGACTTCTGCTATGTCGTTTTGAATGTCGAGTGCGTCTGAGGAGGCAGAATAGGGCTTTAGGGCGCGTTTTGAGAGAGGAAAAATGGAATGGGGAGACAAGTTGAAGCGCGAGTTCAGTTTGGTGAGAGCCATTGGAATTGGAGGCTTCTTTCCTGCTCAATTTCCTTCTAGCAAACGAGGTCTAAAGACTACTCCGACGTTTCACAGAGAAAATGAAAAGAGAAGGCAAGTAAAAGTTCCGATACAGTGGCGGCATCGCCTCCATTTTTGTCCACGTAAAACGTGTTTCGCTGGGTGTAAATAAACACGATTTTAGTTGGAAATACTTGTCAACCATTTTAAAGGAAGTTAGGAACGGTAAATTAAAGACAAAATAAAAATGATCACAAATCTCCAAAAATGTCGACCCATGGACACCGCATTAAATCTACTCCGCCGCACCCAATCACTCCACCACCAGCATCTCCGCCGTCAATTGATACACAACGGCCCGGATACCGTGGAGGAGCTCCTTGACCGACACGTAGTCAAAAAAGATAAAACTGATTCTGAAGACAACGAATTGCTGACTCGGCAGCGACTCACTAGCAATCGCCGAGAGGCGCTGAGTCTGTATCGAGACATTATACGAGCTACCCGCTTCTTCATGTGGCCGGATTCTCGAGGTGTCCTCTGGCGCGATGTATTGAGAGAGAATGCTCGCAAGGAGTTCGAAGAGGCCCGGTTCGAGAAGGATCCGGAAGTTGTTACTCGACTGTTGATTGGAGGGCGGGATGCTGTGCAGTCGGCTCTTGATAAGCTTGTCGAGAAGCAAAAGCAGCAAATTGAAAAGGAAAGAAATGAATCAAATCGTCGCTGACTTTTTTTTTGGTAAAAGTGAATTAAATTTCTATTATATTTTGTTGATTAATTTTTGTATCGATTGATTTTATATTCTTTACCTTATTTTATTTGAAAATAGAGATGCAATCTTTAGTGCCAAAGGCAAAAGTGAAAATTGATGGGTTTGTTTAAATGTCGTCACAGTGTTGGAAATGGGTAGGGTTTGACACCCAGCCGTCTGATTGTGGAGAAAAGAGAAAAGGCTAGAAAGAACTAGGAAGTTATTTGAAAAATCTAAGGTTTCTTGAGATTATTTAGGTGATCGGATTTCTGTTTTTCTGGCAGGATTTCATGAGTTGTGCAAATTTATTTGTGAATGAATTAATTGTATTTCATTATTCACACATATTCATAATTGCTTGCGCAAAGGATAGATTTTAGAATCCATTTTTTCATAAGATTTGGTCCTATGGAATCTCAAATCTGTGCATTTGCTGCATAGTTCTAGCCAATGGGATTTGAAATTGTTAGCCAAAAGAATAAGCATTATATAACTGCTTATGATGTATATGAAATTCACTCATTTTGCATTCCTCTATCCTTCTCTAATTTTCTTTTTCCTCAGAGAAAGCCACGTATTGTATATACTTAACCAGATCTTTCTGTTATCCAGTCAATGATTAAAATAGAAACCATTCTGAAATTCATTGGGTTCTTTAGTTCATCCTAGGTCAAATGCATCCTGAAATCTGAATTTATCAACCCAAACACAATTTTTGAGTATGTGCTTTCACTCTTTGTTGGAGGAACACTACAGGAAATTTTCTTTATAAATGAAAAATCTTGGTTGGGTTACTGCAAGTAGTCAAACCAAGTCCAGTTAATTTTTAATGAAGTTTAGGATTCGCTTCACTATCTATCGGAGGAAGCATAGTTTGAATTATTTCTGCAAATGAAGGAAGCTAGTTGATTGCTGTACTGCTAGTCAATACAGAATCCAGTGGATTGTCAATGCTGGTTAAAAAGTAGTGACTTTTGAGGACTAAATTACCAATGATCATCTGTATGCATTAAAGTTGAAAATCCTAAGATTTGCAAAAGCCTTTTTTTTTTTTTTTTAAATGAGATAGGGAAAACAGATAGTTTGTAACTTGGGATTCTGGACTATTGTTTGGTTGAATTGCAGAAACAATAATTCATGCCCCTGGATTAGGAGGGTATGCAAAAGTGAAAATAATAATAATGCACTTAAATTATGGAATAGTATGGAATATTGAATTAGGTGCCAGCCTGTCATTTTGTTAAGAAGGTAACAGTCTTGCTGACATTTCCCTCCAGAATGTGTCTGGTTAGGTCAGTTGTTATGGTTTCAATTATTTTGTATTTTTGTATCTGTAGACTAGGCAGTTTACCTGCCATGCTATCAGTTGCATGAGGAATTTACAAAATGCAATATACGTGTTTTGCTGAAGGTAACTTTATTTTTGCATCACATACTTCAAGTCTAGTGGTATAGTTTCTTGGCCTGTTAAAGAGGATGCTTCAACTGGAATTGCAGAGTAGTCGAGCTCATAGGTAAATGACTGGGAACAGGTTTTCAAAAATTTTGGGTTTATGATAAGCCACATACGATTTATGTAGGAGAGGCGTTGTAAGGAGGTCTAGCTAACCACGGTGGGGCTGTTTTAGGGAATAGGTTTTATGGGGAATGAGTTAGTTATGCTGATGTGAGGGTTCTTAGGAGAGAATAAAAGTGATGTGACAGAGTCTAGAAGATTAATTCAGAGGGTGGGAATTTTCTAAATCACTAGGGAGAGGGGCAGCTCTCGAAACCTGCCATTTTCATTTTTCTTCATACCGTTCTCAGTTTTATGCAATACTGACCATTTCCTTCCTTATAAATCTTTTTTCCTTTACAGTTTTATGCTCCATTTTGTGGATTAATTGCTCTGTTGAGGGTAAAATTACTTTTCTTTGGCCAGAATTCTACCAGTTTATTTCTCATATTTGGGTGAAAAGTAATAGAAGGATAAATGTTAAAATGAATAAGGTATGGTAGAATGCTAAAGGCACTCCTGCAAAGGATCTTCATAAGAAATTGGAATATTAGGTGCCATTGAAGATAGATGTCCTGTTTCTTTGTATATTAGAGAGTTTATGTTTTATCCTATTTGGTGAAATGTTTCTAATGAACTGCTAGGTGACTGCACCCAGGAATATTGTTTGTTTTTCTGTTGGACTTTATTTCTAGTTTAATTATATTATGTATTTATTCTTTTTTTTATTAGTTATTACATGATCAAATATCAGTTTTGTGAACTGGAGCAGATGGCCCTAAAGCTCATCAGAAGTCACTGGCATTGATGATGTCGAATATATGAATTTATTGAGGCCCTGTTTGATCCACATTATTTGGAAAAAATATATTTTTAAACAGTGATTTAACATCATTTCTATTACACATTTTTCAATAAAATAATATTACACGCAAATTCAAAATATTTCCTTATTTTTTAACCACACATTTTCCATCAATACTTTATTCAAAAATGCATTCTTATGAAAATAATATGGCTCAAATAGGGGCATAGACTTAATATGTGTAAATATTCTTGCTTCATTCTTATGATTGCTTCTTGGGTTTAGCGGAAAATTTGGAGGGAAGAAAGGATGTGATCATTGTTAAAAGAACACAATCAATCAAGTACGTGCTTACCAGATCAGTGTCGTGATGTATGTTTGCACGACATGGATGAACATATTGCACTCAAAATCCTTTGGGTTATGACTACATTAGCTGTACTTGGTTTTTAATTTGATGCAAAATGAAAATCTTGCTCGTGTTTACTACCTATAGCGTAATGCTAGCATAAAAATTAATTGGCTACATTTATGCAGATTTCGGGAGTAGTGTTGTGGATTATGATCTTTGATGGCGGAACTAAAGTTTTTTATATCCATGGTTGGAGGTGAAGAAGTTTCTCATATAGTTGATCATGCAAGTATGTGAAGAAATAAGATGTTTCCGCACTCTTCTCCTTGTTCATCCTACAACGTCCAACAGATATTGTACTCTCAGTTGCACTTAAATGACCTCGCGCTTCTCTATACATAACATCTGTTACTAATTGTATTTATCTTCAAATATGTTTCCACTTTACGTTTCACTGTTTTCCCCCTTTTATCATGAAGAGGTTGCGGCATGTTGGATTCATGGAGAAGCATGTAATTGTACATTCATTGCACGTTTGATACACAGTTGTAGACATGACTAAAGTCATATTTTAGTTTATTTATGCACGGAATCTGTTTTACCAAACATGTCCAATTTTTCGCTTCACCATTCCGTTATGGTTGTTAAGTATTTAGTTTTTCAGAATTTCCCAAATGCGGTTTGCATGTCAATTTTTTTTCTCTTAATTGGAAGACAATTGAAGCAACTACAAATGGCAGGTGTGCAGTTTTTGTGCTTCCTATGATTCTGGGCAACCGTCTTGCTGTGGCACGATATGTCAGCCAATGTTGCCATGAGTTAAGGTTATCATTTTTAATTGGCACAAAACGTCCATATTTTTCTAGTTTATTGTGAAAATCGTTCATGCCTTTCATTTTTTGATATTTTCATTCCCACCTTTTACCTTTCTTTGCGTTGGACGTGCTTTTCATCAATTTTTAGCGTAAAATAACCAATATACTCTCTTATTTAAATAAAACAAAAAAAAAAAAGGAAAAATGAAGAATAAATTGCAAATATAGGTCCAAACTTTTAAAAAAGTGCAAATTAGTCCAAATAAATTATAAAAATATTTAAAAAAAAAAAAAAAACTCTCTCTCTTTCTCTCTCCCC
>NW_019233129.1:94182-136271 GCF_002742605.1 Olea europaea var. sylvestris | reverse complement strand
TTAGCTATGATTTTCACCGCATTCTGGCCACCATTGCCATCGGACCATAGTACCAATTTGAAGTCGTCTATACAACGCACCCAACAGTTGGCCCGGACTCCAGGTGAATTGGTTGGAACTTCTTTCCGAAATTTGCCAGTCGCACAACCAAAATTGCTGGCAGCTCCCTTTCGGACGACTCCCAACCCAAGCCCATGGTAGATTACCCTCATCATGACATATCAAACCATGGTCCCCAAACACCTACTCGATCACCCAATCAACATCTGAAGCCAAACATTTCGAACGTAGTCATCACACTGATTTCAAGCGAAATCTTGACAAATGTGGTGGACAGCACGATCGCGGACCACCATATTCAACACCCTTTCATCATGGTGAAGCTATTACAACTATGGGTCTTCAAGAAGTTTGCACGAAACATGCAATTGATTTTGAGATAATTCGAAGCATACGAGTTTAGATCCCCTTTCATTTGAGTAGTAATTGTATCAAATTTCTATCATAAGTGTTTGGAGTTAATCGCAACATGTTGTGTGAGCGATGGTGGTTTTGGCAACGTTAATGGTGGTGGTGGAGGAGGCGTAAGGAAGGGGCGGTGAAGAGGATTGAGAAGGAGTTTTTTTTTTTAAATATATATTTTAATAATTTATTTGGATTAATTTTGCACTTTTTAAAAAGTTTGGGTCTATAGTTGCAATTTTTTTCCTTTTTTTTAAAAAATTTAAATAGGAGGGTATATTGATTATTTTATGTTAAAAATTGGTGAAAAGAATGTCCAGCGCAAAGAAAGGTGAAATGTATGGGCAAAAATGTCAAAAAAATGAAAGACGTGTACGTTTTTCACAATAAACTTGAAAGGTATAGATATTTTGTGCCACTTACTTATTTTATAAATATTAACAGTAACAGTAGTGGTATTTGATTAATAAATTTTGGATCTGTTCGGTAGTGATTATAAAAATTGATTTTTTGATCCTTTCTCACATGTGAGTGAAGAAGTTGAAAATAATGGTTGAAATAATGAAATAACAATAAAAAAATTAATTTTTTTGATAAAAAATTGCTACCAAATAGGGGCTTAATTTACTAAACTTGGTGCAACAGTTTAAATTATAAATATATGATAACGGGTGATGAATAAGACCGAAATTTGTAAGTATAGTGATTTGAGCGTTTATAAACAGAGCCAAAAATAACCTAAGAAAAATTGTTTCAGCGTCAAAAAAAGCAAAAACTACAGGAAACGTGTAATAAGGGACTAGTAATTCTAACCAATTTAGGGCCTTTTGATGTAAAATTTGTTTAGAATAAATTGTGAAAAGTGATATTTTTGAAAAATATATGTTTAAAAAAATTGAAAAAAAAGGTACAAAATTATTTTATTGAAAACGTGTAATTAAAAATTGAGTTTGGGAGAAAATAAGTTTTGAAGAATACATATGCTAAACATGGTTTACTCTTATTAAAGAAAGTATTTCAATTAAACGGTTACCTTTCAATTAATTGTATGAATTATCGCATTTTAATGGGGAAATAGAAAAAAAAAACACTTTAAAAAAGAGTAATATTATTCGTAGTCACTCTACTGAGAATTACATTATTCTTTAAAAATGGAATAAAAACTGGTGGATAGTTCCAGCTTACCCAAAAAAATAAAAAAGATAAAAAAAATAAAAAAAAATCCAATCCGAAGAAATTAATCTCCTCAGAAATGATTTTCCTCTGCCCAAAAACTTTTAATAATTATACCCAAAAAGTATAAAATGAAAGAATAATATCATGTTTGGTTCAACAACAAAAGCTAATTAAAATTAAAATTAAAATCATTAATTTCACATTTTATGGAATTTATAACTTTTCAATCATATACTTTTAATCAACTTTTACCAAAATTTACTAAAAATTTAATTTATATTTAAATCAAACAAGATTAATTAGAAAATGTAATAAATTATATCCAAAAATATAAAAATAAAAATAACATTAATTAGATTGACAAAATTATCCCAGCAGGTATAAAACATAAAAATGACGTTAATTCAAATGACAAAATTATCTCAGCTTCCACCTCGAATACGTTGACACATTGAGGACGCTTCCGTCTTTTGATTTCAGCTCATCTTCCTTCTAAGTTGTATCGGCAACATACAAAATCTACTTGAAGCAATTCGAATCAAATTTTTCTTTAGCTAAAATCGAATTTTTCGAGGGTTTTGTCTTTGAATTTTTTCTTGATTTAATGGCGAAGGGGAGGAGTAATCGGCATCAAGGGAAGAGATCCTCTACGGTGACGTTGGTGCTATTTATGTTATTAATGGTTACAATTATTTTACTAATGCTATTGGCTCTCGGAATCCTCTCTCTA
Source organism: Olea europaea var. sylvestris (assembly GCF_002742605.1). Lineage (NCBI taxonomy): Eukaryota > Viridiplantae > Streptophyta > Magnoliopsida > Lamiales > Oleaceae > Olea > Olea europaea. The sequence goes on along the minus strand of NW_019233129.1, from coordinate 133,903 downwards.
CCTGCTGGCTACGATGATGAGTCGTCGAGTATCGGTGGTCGCATCAAATTCAAGCGCTTGAACTTAGACATGTAATTTTATCGTAATTACCGCACCGGACCACCTCCATTGGTTCTGGTGCCGTCCCGTTTGGTTCCATTCTTTTTAAGTTTGAGAAGAGATTTGTAAATTTAAATTATTTTATTTCACTATATAGTTTTTATTAAAAGATTTTTTTGTTTGTTTTTTTATATGGCAGAAGAGGAGGAGAGAGATTGGGAAAAAGAGGAGAGCAGTGGACTGAGATGCTGTCGTGGGAGCCTAGGGCTTTCATTTACCACAATTTCTTGGTCAGTTTTTGGTTAAGTTGCTTTGAAATATTATTTCTTTGATTATTGGTTGGGTGCTTTTTAAATATCTGGTGGAATATGGTAGTGAAAATTATTTATGGCAGATTCAAAATGCATTTGCTTTTCTGCTGATTATTGTGTGATTGCTGAATTATTTGTTATGGCTTTTTAGGACAGCAAAATGCAGGCGTGGAGTTAAGAACATAGCTTTCAAAATGTATTGCATTGTATTTTGCAAATGAGCAAAATATCAGTTTACTTTGAACAGAGTGCTTTGGTAAATCCGGTTTTGAATCTGTAATTTGATGGTGTCAAGCATAGCATAGTAATTTTAGTTATATAGGACTCCTTTTCAGAATGGACTATACAAGGTCCAATGGTAATACCACAATTTGCGACATGTAATTGGTTTCAGTTTTGTAAGAGATCAATCTCTGCATAAGTTATAGCTTCAAGTTGACTTGTAGCTGACTATTGAATCCATGTTTTTAACAGTCCAAGGAAGAATGCGTGCATCTGATAGATCTTGCCAAACCTCACATGGCAAAATCGGTAGTTGTTGACAGCAAGACAGGCAAGAGTAAAGATAGCAGGTTTGTTCTTCAGACTCTGTTCATTGCTTGTTTTTGCATGTCAGTAGATTTTTTCCTAAGAAATTCAAGTTTATTCTTTTAACTGCTGTCCTTCCTGTATCATTCTTGGCTTGGTTATTGACATTGGTGTCAACATGTTGCAGGGTTCGTACAAGTTCTGGAATGTTTTTAAGGAGGGGACAGGATAAAATCATCACTGATATTGAAAAAAGAATAGCAGATTACACATTCATACCTGCAGGTATGACTTAAGTACATCGATATGGAGTTATACTGCTTTGTATTGTAAAATTCTTTTCGTCCTCAGCTTCAACCTTGATGAAAGTGTGCATAGAGATCACGTGATATCTGAATGTTTTCTTTTATTGTCCTTGCTTATATTATTTCTTGTTATCCTAAGAATTGCCAGTCTAAGCTTGGGCTTAAATTACAGAGCACGGAGAAGGCCTACAAGTTCTGCACTATGAAGCTGGTCAAAAATATGAGCCTCACTATGACTACTTTCTTGATGAATTCAACACTAGAAATGGTGGTCAACGCATAGCTACTATTCTCATGTATTTGTAAGTGTTCAACTCTATTCATGACTTTGTTGACATTAAAAGTGGTAAAACTTTGTTAACCATGTACAAATAAGGTCAGTAAGGTTTTGTTTATGCTTTACTTTCCTTTGCAACTAGTGCAGGTCAGATGTTGAAGAAGGGGGTGAAACAGTCTTTCCTGCTGCTAAGGGAAATTTTAGCTCTGTCACAGGGTGGAATGAAATGTCAGAATGTGCTAAGAGAGGACTTGCAGTGAAACCAAAAATGGGCGATGCATTGCTTTTCTGGAGCATGCGGCCTGATGCTACTCTAGATCCTTCAAGTTTGCATGGTAAGTTTTTTTTTCCCCTATTCATTATTTTGTATTGCCTCCACCCCACCCTGCACACACTCAAAAAAAAAAAAAAAAAAAAGGAAAAGTAAATGAATAAGGGCAATTAAAAAAAATGCTAAGGTAGGTAACCTGTTGAAGGTTATGTTATGTAGGAAGTCATATATTAATACACTTCTTAAATTAAGAGAATATGGTCCCTATTTAATATCATTTTGGAACAAAAATGTGTCTTATCACCAAAAAATTGAGTTTGTTTGAGCTAGTAGCTACTTTGTAGTCATTTGACAGTATCTTACTTTTGAGTACCTAATCGTCACATCTTACACTTTGATGCCAGGTGGTTGCCCTGTCATCAGAGGGAACAAGTGGTCATCTACAAAGTGGATGCGTGTGGGTGAATACAGTGTCTAAACAATTTTTAAGGTAGCCCTGCTTAATCATCTGGTGTTCGTCTTTTCTTCTTTCCTTTTTTTTTGCATTCTCTTTAGCTCCTGCACCCCACGGAGAAAAGGAGACAAATGACATAATATTTACATAGGAGGGTGATTGCTAATGTTTACTCTTCCCCTCGTGTTATGGTCTTGGTCCCAAGACTTCTTTTCTCGAAATTTGAATCCAATGTAGCTGTTTCTATACAACAGACTATTATACATGTAAGGTAGAAATTTTAAGGCCTCTGAGGAAGTTCATAGTCTAGGTAAATATAATATTCTCATTGTTCTTTATCTCGGTAGCATAGTTAATAAACATGCCTTGGAACAAAGGTCTCCTGGGGTTCTTCAAAATGAATCAAATATTACATTTTAATGAAAAGTTTCCAAAACCAACTTTTGAAATTGCAGCAATTTTCAGTTAATTTCGTCACCAATGGTAGTAAAATGATTGCTGTCAAATAATTTTCAACTTGGATTTCATAATCAGAACTATCTTCTTTTTACCATAAAATCATGACAGGTAGGTTTAGCTGCCTGGGGAATACCTTGTAGCTTCCTTGAAGAAGTTTCGAATGCCAAAATATCAAGAAGCGTGTCAAATCAAAATAAAACCTGTGGTCCAGATCAAAAAGCCCAAAACTCAGTAAATGACCCTTATTTTGTTCTTTGCTGAACTGTTAATGTTTCTTTGCCTTTGTTTAAAATAAGTTCGCTGAACCTGCCTCGATTGCTCAGACAACTCTCTTTTCCTCGTGTATGTCACCTGAAGTACCCATCTGGTGCATTGGAATCATGCATTATTCTTGTGATTTTAAAACATTTTAAAAGTTGGATGCGCAATCTCATTGCATTTACCTAGTAACTGTTACGATAACTCCAACACATCGTGGAGATGTTGCGTTGAGCTTCTTACAGTTGTTAATTAATAATTGGCTCCCAAAAAAAATTCTTGCAGGAATCAAATAATAGGAGGATGATTTCTCAAGCAATACAGATACGATCCACAGATGATATGCTGATTTAAATTGATAGGCTTCTGCATCTTTCTGACTAGCGTTACAGTAAAAAGGGTTGCTTATTCAGCAGTAATAACAAAAGTTTTCTGTGGACAAATATATCTAAATCTTCATCAGTCATTAACCTAATTGATAGAATAGAGGAGAGTTTATAGCGAAGAAAATTAAGCATAGTTTTAGGGTCCGTTTGATTGCAAAGATGGAATTTGGGTAGAAAGAAAGCGAATTTTAGATAATTGAATTGTCTAGAAATTATTTTTCTCAGAATTGTCAATTTATTGTATTTGATTGGTATAATTTTTCACGTGGAAAATTTTGAAATAAGTTTTTTTTGGTGTTCGTTTGGCTTTGTTTTACATGAAAATTGTTAACTAAATGGATAAAATTTACTGGTATGGGGATAAAATTTATTTCCATTGTCCAAAAAAAAAAAAAAAGCCAAGAAAGTCATATTTTCTTGTGTTCGTTTGGTTTTGTTTTACATGGAAATCGTCAATTCAAGGGAAATATTTTTTTACAATAATTTTTAGAATTTGTTTCCATTTTGCAATATTTTTTTACAATAATTTCCATTGTTTTACATGGAAATTGTATTAAAATGATTCTCACCATTTTGGTGAGAATTCAAATTCATCAAAAAATTGGAATTTGGCTGAGGTGGCAACAAAGTGAGAAAATGAATTCTAGGGAAAATAAATGTTATCAAACAATGGAGAAGTGGAAGATGGAATTGAAAATTTTCATTTTCCATGAAATTCCAATGGCTATCAAACACTGCATTAGTTCTGCGTTTTCTTTTTCTTGATCTTTTAGCTAATTTTACTTGATTCTGTCATTCATAGGGTCCGAACGTAGAAACGTAATGGCTAAAATGTATGCTGGATTAGATTTGGCTTGATGGGATATTCTTATATTTATAATTCTCTCTCTCTCTCTCTCTCTTGTTTCATCTCTTCTGAAACTTGATTCGGTTTACTTCGTTTCTACGGGGATTTTCATGGTTTTTTTTTTTTTTTTTTAATTTTCTGGGTAGAAGTTGAAACCCGGGATAGCAATTATGCCATGCAATGGTTAATCTCCAAGCAAATCAAACAGGAAAATTAAATTGAACCTCAATATTTACTTTATGATTTGAACCTGGATAAGAGATTATTATGAAGTATTTGTTGATCTCAAAGGTGATGCAAGATTAAGATTTAATGACAATAATGAAATATTAAAGATCGCACCACGAAAACAAGATTAAAGTAAAATAGAAAAAGAAAAACTAAGCAGAAGAACGTCGAATTTTATTAAACCCGACAATATGGAGAGATTACAATTGAACGGCAAAAAAATTTCTATAAAACTGATACATGAGCCTTTAATTTATAGGTCACATCTATAACCCTAATAGAGTCCCAAAAGGTAACAAAGTATGTTACAATTAAGAAAAATCATGTAAAAAAAAAATATTCAAAACCCAAATTTTATTTCCTTAATTTTGGATTCAATTGATTTTCCAAATCTCATACATAATTTTGAAGAATCCAAAACCTAATTTTGAGACACCCTTAACAATCTCCACCTTGACTCAAAATTTCAGTTCAACGAATGAAATTCCAAAATTTCAAATCCATCTACATTGAAATGAATTGGCCAATCTCCTCAATGCAGTAACTAAGCCCCCGTTTGAGCCCCATTATTTCTCATTACATTAAATTAAATTTTTCTCTCTCCTACTTTTAACCATACAATAATCAATAAAATAATATTACACGTAAATAAAAAAAATTTCAACCACTCATTTTTCAAAAAAAAAAAATACTATTCATCTCATTATAATGCCAAATAATGGGGCTCAAACATACCCTAAAACTCTCAATCACCAAATCGTCATCCTCTGCACGACGTCCACAAGAGACACCATAATCGAAATTCCGGGTTCCCAAAATTTCACCGAAGAATTACTATTGACCAAACAGGGTCGAAGTACACCCTGTAGCAGAAACCATACCTAGTGCTTGATCAGAAGATCCTTTGTCAGAACTGTCACCTTCAATGATCCCAAAAGCATCAAGACATCAATAACACCACTTTACCTACGCTCTATGAGTCCACCCCTGACATTTGAACACAGTGCAACCGTTGAAATTGATGGCAAAGCGAAATCACTAATGTTTCCTTGAGCAATGTTCTGAACCGACCCAGAGCCCATCACAAGAGGTATTGTACCAAACTGAATATCCACCACGGTACTGAACTTGTCCAGGTGTCTCCTAACTGGTTTTGCGTTCCCCTACAAGATGTATGACTGAGACTTTTTCCGTCCCTCCAGTACAACCTGGACACCTTTTTGGACCTTCAAGACTCCACCTCCACCAAAGAATTTATACCCTTTTGCATCCAAGGTACTCAGCGATATGGGATTCTTTGTCAAGTTTGGAATATAGCGAACCTAATCAAGTGCCCTTACTGTCCCATCTTGTAGCCTTAATCTGACCCGACCAATTCCTGCAACCCGACAAGATTGGTTGTTTCACATGATAATTTCACATTGCTTCACCGTCTTATATGTCTGAACTAAAGCCCTATTAGGACCATATAATACGAACATGCAGAATCCACTCCCCAGGTTTGGAGTCCCCATCAAATACAGCCAACATTACACCTCTATCATCCGAAAAATTCTCAACAATGTTAGTCTAGTTATCTGATTGCCCTGCATGATTTGCATGTAAATCACCTTTACCTTACAACTCGTCGCAATCTTTCTTAATGTGTCATTTCCTCTTGTAGTAATAACAACACACATTGCTGTATCTCACCTTCGATCTACCCCTCCGTCGATTACCATGAATAACCAGAGCATCCCCACCCTAAGATGTAGGATCTCCAACCAATAGCTTCATCTTCTCCTTTGAGAACAGGGCGTCATATACATCTTCAATGGTTAACGTAGCACGACTATACAATATAGTATCACGAACCGACGAAAAAGAACTGGGTAGCGAACACAATAGGATCAATGCTAAATCCTCTTCATCATATTTTACCTCTAACGTCTCCAAATCTGCAACAATCTCTTTGAACATAGCAAGATGGTCCTGCAGTGACCCTCCTTCTGTCATGCGATGGGGATATAATTTCTGCTTTAGAGTTGATTTTCTCGTTAGACTCTTTGTCATACACAATTGCTCTAGCTTAAGCCACAAAGCAGTCGTCGTCTTCTTCTTCATGATATCCTGTAGAATATTATTGGATAAATGAAGATGAATCTGAGCTAGAGCCTTTCGATGCCTCCGTTACTTCTCCTCCATAGACAAATTTGCTAGCATCCTCTCAAAACTCAACAAAGCATCGTTAAGATCCATCTACGTCAACACAACTCTCATCTTCACTTGCTACAGCGAAAATCTTGTATTACAATCCAACAACAAAATTTCATACTTCAACGAATTCATCCTTGAAAAATCTCGACCAATTTACGAAGAACCTGCAACCCGTACTCTGATAACACTTGTTGATCCCAAAGGCGATACAAGATTGAAATTTAATGGTAATAATGAAATATTTAAGATCACATCACAAAAACAAAATTAAAGTAAAGTTAAAAAGAGAAACTAAACAAAAAAGTGATGAATTTTATTAAACCCGACAATATGAAGAGATTACAACTGAATAGCAAAAAAAATTTCTATAAAATTGACAAAAGAACCTTTAATTTATAGGCCACATCCATAATCTTAATAGAGTCCTAAAAGGTAAAAATTTAGGTTACAATTAAGAAAAATCACGTAAAAGGAAAAAAAAAATCGAAACCCAAATTTTATTTCATTAATTTTGGATTCAATTGATTTTTCAAATCTCATACGTAATCTTGAAGAATCCAAAACCTAATTTTGAGGCACACCCTTTACCACTATTGTCATCGTTTATACTTGACAGTGTTGAGCCTGTGAGACCAAACATCACTTCTAACAATTTTCTAATTTGAAGGACACAAGATCAATATCAGTATACGGTCGATCTACCAATTGGAAAAAAAAAGGAACTGTGTGAGCTTATTTATTATAGTAACAAAAAGAATTATATAAATACAAGGGCAGAAAAAATGATACAACAAATAGAGAATCAAATTTTGGTTCTCACTTGAAACCAATTTCAGTTCCAGAAACAGCATAAAACAGATGACATTTTCTCCTCAAAAGTACATTTGACCTTCCACGTATCAGTAATCCTTGCCATGGCACAAACTGAAAACCATGAAAATAGGTATGGTGATTGCAACTTATTTGTTTTACTGACACGGAAGCATACATTACGTAAAGCATATCCCGCCCCCACAAACATGATTGCAGTGTCATTGGCTCAGGAAAAAACAGTGTGTTTCGGTGCTTCACCTCCTCTCTATATGAAGAACCGTGTTTCAGGTGAACTTTCCAGCACCGTAAAAATAATTGTTCTATAACACTGCCAAGAGCTCAGTCAGACCATATTTTCTAAAACACTAGTTGGCCAAGTGACCTGTACATGTAGACAAACTGTCATAAAGATGATCAAATCATATGACAAGAAAAGTATGTCCACATCGGGCGAGAGACATAGAAGAAGAGAAAGGAATGGAATAGAGAAGGATAGGAGAAGAGAAAGGAGAGAAGGAAAATTTGTATAACTCAATAGTCAATGATTCTTTCTTTAGATTACGAGGAATATCTTGATAAAAACCAAATTGCCTGGCCAATAACTAATAATCTGTGCAAATATTGAAGCCCTTAGTTTCCCTTTTAAAGTGTAAACAACTTAAGGGAACTTTAATACATCATAAACATAGCGAAATATCAAAATCCATGTTAATTAAAACTAAATAAACAAATCTTTCTTAAATTACATCTTCGATTCCGCATCAGCATGAAGAGTACTAGGAGGTTAATTAAGAAAAGATTGTTACAACTGAAACGTAGTTCTCAACTTTGGATGCACGATGAAAGTTTGAAACTAACGTGGCATGTGCACTGGCATTTTGTCAAAGCACCAGAGATGGTAAGACCGTACCTTCACTGGCCTCGTATCCTTGTAAAACTTATTGATTTAAGGAGAATTTACTAATCCATATGCTTAATATAATCAAAACTGATGTGAAACTGAACAAGTTACCTTCTCTGCACGAATATCACGAAGCTGGCCCAAAATCTCAGTAAAATCAGCAGGTGGTATCTGTGAGAAATGTACGTTTTCACCTGTGTTTGGATGTTGAAACCTGAAAACAAAAAACACTGAAATTATATCGTATCGTGGAATGTCTATCAAGCGTAAACAGAAAGTAGCAGGAGTAGCCCTACCCAAGACTTAAAGCATGGAGGCAAGGTCTTTCAATTCTAGCAACGAGTTCCACAAATAGCCCGCGAAAACTAGATGGATTCCTTGACTGAAGCAATGAAAGGGCCATGCTCTTAGTTCCTCCATAAACCTCGTCTCCCAAGAGTGGCACACCAAGATACTTTGCATGGGCACGAATCTAATTCAAAACAGCAATTGAGGTCGTCAGATACCATGTATGTAGTGGCAACATAATGCAGAAAACTGCAACACGTTGTGTGTTAAATCCAAAAGTGTTCTCCCTTTAAATTAAAGAGATTATCCACAAGTTCACCAGTTCAGCAATATTCTCGTGTCTACACTGGAAAAATTAAGTTAACAAGCATGGCTCCCTTACTGTAACTAAAGTCATCTGCGTGCACATCAACATAAAAAAAATATTGAAGAAAACCTTCTTAGAAGTTGGATGAATCTAGACACTGAATTCAAGATGCAACCCAACAGACTAAGGTCTATGGTACACATTCAGCAGGACACTTACAATGCTTAAATAGTTAAAGAACGCAAGTTAAAATGGTTTATAGAGGCTTTTCAGCATAAATTCTAAGCTTTGAGACCTCTATTCATTAAATAGAATGGTTTACTAATAAACAATGACCACCAAATACATTCAGCAGGACACTTAAAATGCTTAAATAGTTAAAGAACGCAAGTTAAAATGGTTTATAGAGGCTTTTCAGCATAAATTCTAAGCTTTGAGACCTCTATTCATTAAATAGAATGGTTTACTAACAAACAATGACCACCAAATACCATACCTGATGAGTGCGTCCAGTTTCTAGCCTCCATTCCACCAATGCACAACCACCACAAGCAAGTATTTCAATTACTTGGTACCTGATTACCATGCAACTGACTTAGTAAATAATTGAGGTGCTGATATAGTTATGCAGTAAGATGTCAACAACCAGCAAAATAATGTGATTCGCAAGAAGGCTTGGTAAAAAGGAGGGCGGAAAACAGGAAGTTGACTAAAAATAGCACGAGTTTGCAGAAAAGTACGTCATTCAACTCCAAGACAAAAAGAATCAGTTGAACAATATTATATAGACCAAAAGAATGATCTTCAAGTCAAGAAGCTAATAGAAAAGCAAGTACATTGAGTGTGACAGCAAAAAGCAATGACCTAATCAAATTCAACAAGTTGCAAGATGCTGCTCAATGCTCATAACTTCATCAATTTTGAAAGACACTAATGATTGCCACCACTTTGCCCAAAAGCTATAATTCATGGCACAAATGTAATCCATCCCATTTCAACCAGAATCAAGAATCCACTCAAAACTCACTCTGTCAGCCACCCATGTTTTGAGTATGCTCTAGCATATCTACCCACACCACAAGAATACTCCATCATCGACTCGAACACTGAAGCATCCAACTTTAAGACCAATTGATGTAGACAAAAGCATAAAACGATAAACGAATGAGCATGCAATCAAAGCCTCGTTGGTTCCAATTAAATATCGCTTATATCACCTTCTAGTATTTGTTGATTTCTAAAAACACCAGAAAACTAGGCATTAAAACATCGTTGAATCATGCACGAAAACCTTCTAGTATCAAACATGGACCTCCAACTCTAGTACCAACTGATGTAGTGTACTGCCACCAGTTTGCCCAAAAGCTATAGCTTATGGCACAAATACAATCTACCCTATTAACCCAAAATCAAGTCCGAGAATCCACCCAAGCACAATCCTTGGGGCTTTCAAGCATGCTCTTGGATTAAATACTTTCCCCCTTCTCTTGGGCAAAAAAATCCTACTATTGAAAAATCCATGTCCTAATTTGGAGCTCCGAAAGGGTTATCTTCGAAGCACTTGGTGAGATCTAGTGCTTGAGATATTGTTGGTAAAACCAGTGGCTTCGAATTTGGTCTGCACAGATTAAAGGAAGAAACTGCCTTATTGATTAAATGTATATTCTATTAGACACAGAAATGTCCTTTCGGTTGTATGATCGTGAAACAACAAAAGAAAAGAGTCATTGTACAATTAAGATTTACAAACTCATTATCATAATTTTATTTCATGGCAATAAGAAGATTTCAATAAATAAAAAGTAGTGTCCGTAATAAAATTGGAATTATTAGAAGCATGGAAACAGCAAATTTCAAACATCTTTGTGAAATAATAAAGAAGGAAAGTATAGAGGATCTTATATCACCTACTAGCAGCATAACGGGCCTTTTGACGGGTATTCAATCCAGGAGCAGCAATCATACGAAGCCGATTATTCAAATCACGACCTATTGGGATTTCAATACGTCCGCATGTTGGCGAAGGCACTCCACAAGTAACACTTACATAGACTCTCTTTATTGTGTGTTTCTTGAATTGTTCAGCTAAATGGGCATGAGAATTTTCATCCTGTCCACAAAGAAAGCATATAAGAATGAACCGAAATTTACCAATTTCACAAATTGAAAGTGGGGATCACCTTCGCAACCACAAGCAACCCACTGGTGCCTTTATCTAATCTATGCACGATTCCAGGACGAACAGATGCCTCATATAGGCCAGAACTTATACCTCCATTGTAATCTTGGTCTGAGGACAAGGCACAGAACTCATCATCTGAAGCATCATCAGCATCATGGAGTACTTCTGGATTGGAAAATGATACGGTAGAAAGCCTACAATGATGAAGAATGCCATTTACAAGTGTACCAGTAGCATTGCCTGGTGCAGGATGAACAACCTATACCACAAGATAAAACTTCTTTTGAGACTGTCAACAACAAAGGTTAAGTACAAGCAATAACCGCCTGAACAGATTATTGTATATTCCTACGACCACGTCTTCCCATGAGCTTTATTCTATTTCTTTTATAGATGGGGGTTCGAGAAAAAAAAATAAAAACTTGCGAATATGTATACCAAACCATGTAAATGAAAACACACAATTCAGCATGCTGAGATACTTCGAAAACAAGTCAAGAAATCATTGTAACAACACAAAAAATAATAATAATAATTTAAATATCATGAAGTAATACAGCCTTTGCAAATGTTAGTCATACTTTATACATAACTGACAAACATTTATTGCATTCGACTGTATCCTTGCCTAAGAAGCAGAGAAATTTTTCAGTCTATGAAAATATATCCTATCCAACTAGAAATTGTACAAGCATCTGGAAATCCAGTGTCAAAACGCAACAAAAGTAACCCTAACAAGCTTTGTTAATTTGTTTCCGTGTACATGTCAAGCAAACGGCAACTCGTGCTAATGAGCTTCATAGCAACATAGTTAATTTGAATTGTCATGGAATATTTAGCTTGCACAATTGCTTATGACATTTAAAGTTTCAAGGAACTGCAATGATCAATTTATTTAAATCTCTTTACATGACTTAAAAATGACGATTAATCATTTGTCACCTGACTCGATATATAAAAACATATTGAATGCAAAATCCTATGTATTGTCAAGTGAGGACACGAATAATCTGAAGGATTCTGTTACACTATTAGCTTCTACTCCTATCAACCTGAAACAAATTATATTCAAGCGACTTCCTGGCATGCAACTCGTATACAGCTAAATCATAAATGCCAGGGACATTGCAAATCAGTTGATCATCTTGCATCTCAATCATGTGAATACTATTATAATACTGCCATCATTATGCATAATCAATCATGTATTCTGCAAAGTTTTTCTCAAAATTAAAACTATTTTTACCAGAAAATTAAATATAATCGAACTGACTGAGCAAAATGTAGAATATTCAGTAGAAGGCTAAAAGGGCTAGACTGAAAGGAGAAATGACCTTAGGGGGCTAACCATGTGAGCAGGCTTGTTGACAACAAGCAGATGGTCGTCTTCATATACTATATCCAATGGAATATCTTCTGCTTCAGCCCTCAAAGGCTGCAACTGCTCTATCGTGCAATTCACCATGTCCCCCTCCCTCACCACGTGTGAAACCTACAGAACAGAATTCATTACCACTAATTAAACCTGCAGCATTCACGGGTCCCTCGTTCAACTGTAGGAGACAGGGTCGACAAGCACCATCCGTACATGTATTTTTTACCTTTCTTCAGAAACCCAACCAAAATGTAAAACCTTAAACAATTTAAAAGAGAGAAACCCAACTTAAGCACATCTTATAATACTCAAGTATAACACCTTACCCTTCCCTGAAAACATACCAAAAATTTTAAAAAAGAAATTTAACTTGAACCAATCGAGACTAAAGAAAAAAATTAAAATGCTCGAAGAACAGCTCCAAGTAATATTCTAGAGCCTTCCCTCTAAAAACATTTTTTCCTTAATTTAAAAAAACCCAGCAATAGAATCAAATTTTTATCTTCAAAACAGTAAAAACGGAGGAAAAATAAGTCACCTTACTGATGACACGGCCATTCACAGATACGAGGCCCGAGCGAATGCTGGACTGAACTCTAGCTCTGCTAACACCACTAATTCGTGAAGATATCCAAGAATCCAGTCTCAGCTTGCCGGAATCCAATCCCACGGTTTCCTCAAGTTTAATGCCGGAAAAATTATTCACTCGGCAGGAAAGCTCTTGAGAGTCATCAGAATCTAGGTTTCCGGCTGAAGTTGAGTTGGGAGAAGAACAAAAAGCTCTTATGATGCGATGCACACGCGATAAATGGCTATTTCTTGGGTTTATGCCAAGGGCTTTAGCAGAGGGAGTCGAGGTCCAAGAGAGTGCATTGAGGGAGAGCATTTCTTGGATTTGTCTATTGGCCGATTGGCAAATCTCATTCCTCCACCAATATTTTTAAACCAAGAATGAAATACAATGGCTTATTACCATAAAATGTACCCATGTTTGATGTTTAGTGTACAAAACATCTTCACATTTCATATTTTTGCATTTTCATTCCTATTTTTACGTTTCATTGTGAAAAACATCATTTTCAAATGACGAAAATATTCTCTTATTTAAATAAAACAAAAAAAATAAAGAACTAATTGCAATCATACTCCCAAAAAATTTTAAGAAGTGCAAATGACTCTCAAATAAATTATTAAAAATTCATAATCAAAATAAAATCATTTTTTCTCTCCCTCTCTTCCTCCACCTCCTCCGCCTCCACCACCAAACAATTTCCAATAATATACTTCAATAATTTCCCTATTGGCTCAAAAAAATACAAATCGAAACATTGGTGACTCAATGAAACAACCACCTCAAACTCAACTCCACTGTCGCCTAGACCTCACCAACGAATACACCTCCATCCTGCCATCACATTCTGCCCATCTGTCCAGCCACACACCACCACAAACGATCCCATCGCTACCCAAAACCCCTCACCCACAGATCAAAACCAAGACAGCAACACTACTTGCGACAACACTCATGCCATTAGCCACCAACTAGTAAGATCTACCCCCGAAGGAGATCTCAATCATGGTCCGATTAGATCAAAATAGTTTCTCAATCAAAATCTACTACCTCGAAAATTGAGCCCTAACTCTTCTAAATTAACAATCCAAAATTTGAAAAGATGAATCTAATGAGTCGAGCTTCGATTAAATCTATCTGTCTAATACAATTGGCACATCAAAACCAAGGTCTCACGTCAACCGTCCAAAGTTCATCTCAATTTTTCTCCACTGAAGCCTTCAATGCAAGCGAAGGTCAGAGGTAGGATCCACTTCTTCAAACCCCATCTTCGGGTTTGGTATATAGGTTTGGTTTGAAACTCTAATGCCTGAGATTTTTTGGAACTTTGATTTTTTGAAAATTATTTATTGTTGTAGAGTATACTGTAGTATCAATTTAGATTGTTGGAGTATTGAGCTGGAGTATATTGTTGGAAATCGTTTGGTGGTGGTGGTGGTGGTGGTTTGGGGGGGGGAGAGAGAGTTTATTTATTTTGAATTTTTTAATAATTTATTTGAGAGTCATTTGCACTTTTTAAAAAGGTTTGGAAGTATGATTGTAATTAGTTCTATATTTTTCTTTTTGTTTTATTTAAATAAGATAGTATATTCGTTATTTCACATATTTTTATTGAGAAATATGATAAAAATCTATTGAAATGACGTTTTACACAATAAAACGTGGAAACATGGATGAAAGTGCAAAAATGTGAAACTTTGGATGTTTTGCACACTAAAAGCCAAACGTAAGAACATTTTGTGCTAATAAGCTAAATACAATTGATTCGCCTATTTGACATTCATTAAAGAGAATTTTTTAAGAGAAAATCAAAAGTGAAATAATATTTTTGAAAAATATGTGGTCAAAATGTAGAAAAAAATTTAATTTACGTGTAAAATATTTTATTATGAGAATGTATGGTTAAAAATGAATTTGAGAAAAAGAGTTTTATTTTAATGGTCCAATTCCTAGAAGATGTGGGCTAATATGAAGGTGTAGTGTAAGCTCTATTTGGCTGGGCATGTTACTGGTTTTCAGATTTTCAGTTGAGATTAGGATGATTCCGCCACCCCGGATTGTAGGTTTCCGAAAAATGAGCATAAAGCTTTTTGTACATACTTAAGGTATTACAGTATTCATCACAAACCCCCTCATCTCAGCTAAAGTAGAACACTCTTGCGTTAGATGATCAATTCCACCACACACAAAACAATGTCTTGGAGATTCAATACAGAAAACAGTTTGTGTGGGCTTCGAGTCCTTAGCACATAGGATTTCAAGTTCTCTAGTGAGGGCTTTTTTTTTTTTGCTCTAAGACTATTCTCTTCCTTAATATGATAAATACCTGTGCTAGTAGGGTTTTCTGTGGGTCATGACCTATTAGTACTATCAATGGCTCTAGGTCCGGTTAAAGTATGAGCATTTTCAGCTAGGTCATTTAAGTACTCTATAGCCTCATCCGGATCTTTATGCTAGAAATCACCATTACACATCATCTCAATGAATTGGCGCTTCCTAAGTATTAGTCCTTCATCGAAATAACTCACAATACGCCAACTCTCATAACCATGGCGAGGGAAAATGGCTTACAATTCCTTGTATCTTTCTCATGCTCGGTGTAAGGTCTCGCTATCCTTTTGGGCAAATGAAGAAATTTGTTTCTTCAAAGCACTAGTCTTATAATGGGAAAAGTATTTGTTGAAAAAGGCCTGAGTCATTTCAGTCCAAGTCTCAATCGAATGTGATCTCAATGAATATAGCTAGCCTTTTGCTCTTTCTTTAAGTGAAAATGGGAAAAATTTAAAGCCGACTGCATCCGTTGTACCATATTGATTGTGGAAGGTTGCAACCACCTTCTTAGGTTTCCTAATATGCACGTATGAGATTCCATTTTCAAGTCCATGAAAATTGGGAAGAATTTGAATCATTCGTGGTTTAAGGTCCATACGTGGCATATTAGGTGAAAACATAATGCAAGGTGGTGTAGATGTGTGTATAGGATGAAGGTAATCCTGAAGAGTCCTATAAAGTAGGTCTTCATGCTCACTTTCACTCATGGTGTAGTGTAGTGTAGTGTTAGTGCCAATAGATGCAGTGTCAAAAATAGGGTTAGAAAGAGATTCAAACACTGGAAGAGGTCATTTAGTGAATCTTCCTTGCTCGTCTTGATTCTTGCTCACAAAACACAAAAATGAAACTACTTGAGAAATAAAGAATATAACAATGAAGAAAATAAATTAACTAAAAAATGATAAGGGAACGAAGTCATCATTTTTGCTAGAAAATCTCTTAGCTTATTGTATCGTCTTCCCGGCAGCGATGCTAAAATTTGATTACGCCCGAAGAATAAGGCGGCAGCTGTAGTAAAGCTTTCAAGTGTCGGTTCCTCAGGGAGATGGAAGAATTACTTAAAGGATTCAACAAATTAGGATTCTCGTGAATTGTATGAAAAGACTTTGTTTATCGGTTGGAACGAGATTTAAATATCGAAGTTCGAATTAGTGAAGTATCGAAATTCCCTTAATTAGTTTTGATCATTCAACATCAACAACTCATTCTTATGACTCAATTAAAGATTTTCTACGTAACTTCCTAAACAAATATTTATCATTGAAACCAGTAGTAATTCCAAAGTTTAAATTCACTAAAACACATTCCCACTTTTATTTATTGAAATAAGATTTAAGAAACGACAATATATATTAAGCATAAAGCAGCAATTGAATCATACCAATAAAATTAATTGAAATTGAAACTCAAGCAAACATTTGAATTGTTCAATGAAAAAGCATGACAGAATCCATGAAGAACTTAATAAAAGTTAAGCCAATTTTAAAACCAATTTATGGAAAGAAAATCTAAACCCAAGAATTGTTCAATAATGAAAAATCAAATTACATGAAAGAATGATGTTGAAATTTCCAATTCTAATTGAGTTCCATCGTAGCTTCATCGAGATCTTTAGTTCTCCATGGATTTCTTGATCTTTTCCTCTTGTTCTCTCTTGATTCCTCTCCAGAAAAGTTGTTGTTTTTGTGTTGTGTTCTCGTGCCTTTAAAGTCCCCAAAGAGTTCCAAGTTGAATGGAATGAAAAAATAGTCCAAAAAGATGAAAACTCTTTATTCCCTCAACCGGCACCTAGGCGCTACAAATGTTCACTAGCTTTCTGCAAAAAAAAAAATTAGTAACATGGTGCCGAGGTGCTAGGGGATAGCGTTTGGGCGCTACGTCAGCTTCGATTACACTGCACAGTTTTCAGTATTTTTATCATAACTTTTTCTCCCAATGCTGATTGGGAAGATTCAAAGTGCATTGGAAATACAACATATACAGCTACAATTTTGCTAGAAATAGACTTTTTCCACTTCGGACATTTACTAGGTCAAAAATGCATCTCAATTCAAGTTGAAAATCGGGAACATCATTGTGCGGTTAAAATTTGATTTGTGAAGAAATTATAGTCATATTTCACTTTTCTTGACTTCTAATTACACCGAATTGACCCCTAGCATTCTCAAATCATCATTCAATCACCTGTCTCATCTATGAATTATTTGCAACTTGATTCCCGGACTTTCATTTTCTTCCACTTTAGTCATTTTTCGCTTATTTCTTCCAATTTCCACAGTTTTCGTCCATTTGCAACCTAACTAAAAAATATAAACGTACTTAGTACATTTAGGCGTCAATTTATCATACAAATGCAAATATAAATGGATGAAAAACCTAACAATCTACGTAGTTATCAAAACCTACGACCAATTAGATCAAACCCAAGAAAGTCAAAAGTCAACATTTGGACAAGCTCGACCCAATAAATTATTAAACCAAAGAACCAAAGACAATTACAAACAATATCTTGACCACATGATCACAAAACTTACGAACTTTACTTGAATTGTTGAATGCCACAAGAAATCAGTCCTTGATAAGTTTGAAAATTAATTCAATGGTAGAAAGCAATATATGCCTTGCAATAATATCTCTCGAATTGTTTATCTTTACAATGAAAAAAATGAGTCCTATTTATAGGTAACTCATAAAACTTAGTCGAAATGGAAATAAAGTTTAAAAATACTAAAAGATACCATAAAATTGAGTTTTAACTAAACTAGGAGATTGCACGAATTTTGCAAAATTTGTATTCCAGAGTTGTACTATACGACCGCATAGTACTAATGAATGCCATTGCATATGCATGTCAAAACTTCAACTATTTTTTTCTATATGAAGGCATGCAGTCGCATAGTTTAACTCCTCGACTCCTCCATTTGTGGCTTGAATCAAGTTGATCCATCGTGTTTCTTCTTTAATGCCCAACATAAAACTTGTCCCTTTGTGATCGATGTTTCATTCACCGTAGCTTGAACAGGTGATCTCATTGTTTATTTGACCTTCTTTGCTCATGACATAGTCATTGGTCCTTCCTCCACGATCAATTGATCATTGTCCTTGCTAGCTCTCTACTATAGATCTCATCATTCCCTTCCTCTTCAAAATGATTCGTTCTCGAATCTCCACCTGCATCATGAAAGGAAAGATTATAAATATTGAAAGTACCAGAAATGTTATTCTCACCTGGAAAATCCGATTTATAGGTATCGTTATTGATCTTTTCAAGCACTTAAATCGGTCCATCTCCTCTTGGTCACAACATTAACTTCCTTTGAGCTGGAAAACGTTCTTTCTCATATGCTCCTAAACCTAATCTCTTGGTTTGAATTGTAATGTGCCTCCGCATTTTTATTTGCTTAGAAGCATAATGCTTATGTTTCTTTTTAATTTGGTACCTTACCAACTCAGCTTTCTTCTTTCCGTCCAAACTACCTCACTCATCAACAAGTAAAGGAATTAAGTCCAAATGTATTAGTGGATTAAAACGATAAACAATTTCAAATGCAGTATAAGATGTAGCAGAATGCGTGACCATATTTTATGCAAATTCTATGAATGGCAAGCAATCATCTCAATTCTTCAAGTTTTTATTGACTATAGCGCACAATAGTTATGTCATTGTCCTATTAACAACCTCAGTTTGTACATCCATTTGTAGGTGACAAGTAGTAGAGAATAACAGCTTAATCCCTAACTTACTCCATAAAATCATCTGAAAATGGTTAAGGAACTTAACATCTCAATCCGACACAATACTCCTAGGTACTCCATGTAAACGCACTACTTTCTTAAAGAATAAATCCTCAATATTAGTAGCATCACAGTTTTATGATATGAAATGAAATGTGCTATCTTACTAAACCTATCTACCACCACAAAAAATGGAATATCTTACTTTTTTTCAGTCTTGGATAAACCCTGCACAAAGTCCATAGACACATCAACTCAAGGCTTACTGGGGACAGGTAATGGCAGCCTTGAGGTAAAATTTTAGACTTAGTTTTTTTACAAGTGATGCATCTGCTACAAACTCGATCAACATCAACCTTCATCTTAGACCAATAAAAGTGTTCATTTAACATATCTAAGTCTTCTTAACCCCAAAGTGAACCTCTACTATGTGCTTTACGTACTAACAACTCTCTTATTGAATAGTTAGGTATGCATAACTTATTTTCTTGAAATAAATATACATCATACGTAAAGAATCTATCTATAGCACAATTGCCAACGATTCATATATATTAGAAAAGTCCGGGTCATTAGTATACATGTCCTTAACATATTTAAATCCTAGCAATTTGGCACTTAAGGAAATTAATACATCCCTCCTTGACAATGCATCCGCTACCACATTTTTCTTATCTTATTTGTACTGAATAACATAAGGAAATGTCTCGATGAACTCTATCCACCTCGCATGCATGTTGTTTAGTTTACCTTGACTCTTCAAATGCTTTAAGGACTCATGATCGATGTAAATCACGAACTTCTTTGACCATAGATAGTGCTGCCACGTCTCCAAAGTTCGAACAAGTGCATACAACTCATTGTCATATACAGGATAGTTGAGAGCTACCCCACTTAACTTTTCACTGAAGTAAGCTATTGACTTCGTTCCTGCATCAAGAAAGCTCCAATACCTACTCTAGAGTCATCACATTCAATCTCATAAGTATTGTTAAAGTTAGATAGTGATAAAATCAGTGTAGTACACAACCTATTCTTAATAGTATTAAAAGCATGTTCTTGTTCAATGTTCCAATGAAATCATACACTTTTCTTTACAATCTCTATGAGTGGTGTGGTAATTGTGTTGAAGTCTTTGACAAAACATCTATAGAAGCTAGCTAAATCGTGAAAACTTCTTACCTCAGTTATGTTTTTAGGCGTCAGTCATTCCTTGATAGCTTTGATTTTTTCCTGATCCACTTTCGCACTAACAATATAACCAAGAAAATTAACTTTTTCAATGCAAAATGTACACTTTTTAAAGTTAGTATAAAGTTGTTATTGTCTTAAGACCATAAGCACACATCTTAAATGTCTTATATGCTCATTTAAGTGCTTACTATATACCAAGATGTCATCGAATTAAACTACTATGAATTTACCTATGAATGCACGCAAGACATGATTCATTAATCTCATAAACGTGCTAGGTGCATTAGTAAGTTTAAATGGTATGACTAACCACTCATACAAATCATACTTAGTTTTGAAAGCAGTTTTTCACTCATCCATTCTCTCATCCTAATTTGATAATATTCACTTTTAAGATCTATTTCACTAAACATTCATGATCCATGTAATTCATCTAGCATATCATCTAACCTAGATATAGGATGATGATATTTTACCATTATGCTGTTGATCACCCTAGAGTCTATACACGTCCTCCAAGTTACATATTTCTTCGGCACAAGTAACACTACGCGGCGCATACACTCATGCTTTCTCTCACATAACCTTTGATCATCAATTCTTCCACTTGCATTTGAAATTCCTTAGTCTTTTCGAGTTACTCCGATAAGCTGGTCTGTTTGGAATAACAGCTCCATATACGAAGTCAATTTGATGCTCAATGTCTCGATTGGGTGGTAATCTACTACGCATGTCCTCCGAAAACATGTTTTCGAATTTCTGCAATAAAGAAGTAACCAAATAGAGAAGGGTGTTTAGATTCCTCAAAGTTAAGGAGTGATTCCTTATAAACCAACAAGATCGTGGGTCGGTACTCAACTACTGCTCTCTTCAACTCAATCTCTTTTGCAAAAAATTCACTTTTGACTTTTCTCTCCTCTAATAAGACTTTCTTTAATTTCTTGTGGCTCTAATATTTTTTCTCACAATTAGCCACATCACTTTTTTCTCTCTCATTTTCTTGCTGGGAAAGATCAATCCTTCTTCCATTTTCTCTCAATCTTCTTTCTTCCTCAGTTTTCAATTTGATGTGATCTTCATACACTTGTACTAGTGTTAATGGCGCAAAAGTAATAGATTTTCCATCCTTAGTAAAGCTGTACCTATTCTTGTACCGATCATGCATCACTTTCCCATTATACTACTATAGTCTTCCCAACTAAACGTGCCCGGCATTCATAGGAACTACATCACCATGATACCTCCCAATCGAGAAACTTACCAACACTCGCCTATTCAACTTAACCTCTCCTTATTGGTTCAAACATTGTAATTTGTAAGGCCTAAGGTCCCGATTTCTCAGCAAGTATAGTGTTAGCCACATTAGTAAAATTACCCCATGAATAATCATACTATATACCTTGTTATTGACATGACATCTTGTACGAAATATGTTATCCCTTTGTTGCTCCAAGTCATCCACTTTGATTTGAGCAATAAGAGCTTACCTTGTAACCAACAGCTCTCCCATTGCATACTTCACTTTCTCACTCACTAGCATCCTCCGATTCCGACATGTCTTCATAATCACCCTCATTATTGCTTACCATTTTCCTTTTATCTCATAGAATCATCGCATTTTGTTTGGACATTGAGATGCAAAATGTCCCGATCCCAAGCACCTAAAGCATTTGATATCCTGACTCTTAAGCGGTTGGGAATCCGCTTTGGATGTAGCTTTGCTAGCAACTTCCCTTTTTCCCCTCAATAGCTCAATCCTACCCTTCGAAATAGCCCATCACCTTTATTATTGTTCCATTCCGACTTCCACGTAGTGTTCGATCCCGACGAACCCAATGAGTATTTAGCTGATCCCTCCCTCTCCAACTGCCTCTCCATCTTCATAGCCACATGTAGCATATCCTCAAACTCCACGTAATGTTGTAGTCCAACCACATTAGCTATCTCTTTATTCAAACCATTCAAAAATCGAACCATGGTGGCCTCCTAATTTTCCTTAACATTCACTCTAATCATGGCAATCTCCATTTCCTTGTGATAATCCTTCACATTCCTAAATTTGTATCTTGTAATTTATTTTATAAAGATCTCTATAGTAATGATTAGGAACAAGCCTCTTTCTCATGATAACCTTCAATTCTCCCCATGTTTTAATAAGTCGCTCAAGATTTCTCCTCCTAGTGGTTACTATTTGATCCTACCAAATGATAGTATAATTAGTAAACTCAACGACATCAAGTATTACCTTTTCTCTTCCGAGTTGTTATAACTGTAGCGAAAATCCCTCAATAAATCTTGATTTCGGGCTTAGAAAATAATCAAACGAACACCGATTTACCTCGGCTCAACCCAAGACTTTCGCGTTCACTTTGGACTGCTCTCTTTCCTCTAACCCCACAAAGGAGAAGGGTGGTGGTGTTCGCAATCCACAAAGGTATGGAGAGGAAGAAGAAGATATCACAATAGTTAAATCTCACTCACAACCTCACATGGCTTCCCTCTCTCGGCTACCTCTCTTCTCCCAACTCTCCTCTATATTACTACAACACACACACAGATCTTTTCAAAACCACGTTTACACAGAACCAAAAATTAACACCTAGTTAATCAAACTACGGTCAACTACATATGCAACACATGCATAAATGACCCTAAGAAAAGATCTCACCACACTTATCCTATCTCATTCCATGTTATTCCTACCTCGAGAACACATATCTCCTCTCATCGTCCACCATGCTCACTAAACCAATCACTCAACTCATGTCTAACTGGCAAGTCGCAATAGATCCTAAGCTCTCGGGATAATCCTCTATTACCACATCACTTCTCCCAACCTACGTGGATAATGAGACTCCACCTTACAGAAGTGATAGAAGTGCCTCTCTCACACTCCGCCTGATCAGGGCCTCTTTCACAGATAAAGAATTCTACACATTTGATCACATCTCCACTCATGATCCAAATGTCACACTCCACATCCCGTGCATATCACCAATGCACATCTAGGCATCTATACTCCACCTTACCAAAAGACATCCAACTCACTGCTAATGCATTACAAACTCACTGTGGCAAAACAAAACCTTTCGATGACCACAAAAGTTACTCCAATCACCAAAACTCCAAAAATCCACAAAGAAAATGGCGAAGGTGGCACTCACAAAGAAAAATCGAAGAAAGAGTCGGTTACTTCACAACACTCACAAAAAGAGGCTCACAAAGATAAAAAAGGTAACCCTAATATGGTTGCCTCATATAATCTAATAAATCACACAGGCTCACAAAGATAAATGAGAGAAACGGCCGCCCAACTTTCTTCTCACTACCATACTCTCACACCACTCACAGAGAAAACAGAGTACGCCACAAAACTCAACCCACTATGCATGTAAACATATTATACAAAGTAATAAGGTCTCTCTCAATTCATGCAATTACACACATCAAATAAGTTGAAAGTGTAACATCAATATTGCAACAAAATTAAGTGACCACATACATGCAGAAAGAATTACACACAGATGCAATGTAAGAACCATGTTTATTCTCTCAATAAACCTCGCTAGGATCACTACTCGACCCTAAAGTCACATTCGCCTCGTCTCTATTCTCATCTTTCCTTTTATTATCATCCTAGGACAATTTCTTTCAACTATGTCCAAATTTTACCACAGTTAAAATATATTTTATTTTTCGCACTTGCCTTAAACTTATACATGCCAAGAATACCAAATAATGACCACAAGCAAAGTACTAACACATAATTCACACAGAACAATCAAATAAATTTTCCTAAGGTCACATGCAATTCTATCGGTGTAGAAAAATTGGTGATAAATTCACATAGAATTTAAGGGAATTAATTAACATGTAATTCATAAGTCTAACAACAGGCAATGGTCACCACTTCATGGTAACCCCAAACCTAACGTTACATTACACGATGACTTCTAATGCAAAAATAAATAATTAACCTACATATTAATTTTAACTGCAATAATAAAAAATAAAGAATACGATACCGAGCGGACCACGTTTAAAGGTCCGTAAATATCGAGAGACGCGAATTCACCGCTTTAAGACTATCACTATTCATCCTAAAGTCACTAACAACCACAACAACATGAAAACAGCACCCGGCACCCAAAAGTCCAAGGGCAAAATCGTCCAACTTTCACTACATTGCTCAAAACTAAAATCCGACAACACCGCAGGGTCCGTATTGTCACCAGCAACATTCTATATGAAGACACCATTGCCAGATTCCTCCCGACGCGTCCTCACACTCCCTGTCGACGTCCCCTCGCGTCGGCGCCGGCGCGTACCCTTCCGGTTTCTTCTCTGCTTGCACAGTTTACCGGTAGTGTCCATTTCGCCAAACTCCTTTTGGTTTCACCAGAAAACGCAAAAACAGATCTGTCCAGTTTTGCAAAAATCTGCCCAGATTTCATCCAGTTTTCTACCTGTTTTCCAGATCGATTTCTAACCATTTCCAGCCCATTTTTAGCCCCAAAAATCACAGATTTATTAACAACACAAGCTCTGATACCAATTGTAGGGTGTAATTTCAGCAATAACCAAGGTGATACCGGGCTCAGTTTCCACCATATATCGACATAACCACGATTAAGACAACACCCAACTTCCACTTCCTTCCTTCACACATATGGCTGCTATATACATACTCACAAAGAGTCGGCCAAGATAAAGAACAATATATAGCCCAAGAGAAA
Organism: Olea europaea var. sylvestris; assembly: GCF_002742605.1. Lineage (NCBI taxonomy): Eukaryota > Viridiplantae > Streptophyta > Magnoliopsida > Lamiales > Oleaceae > Olea > Olea europaea. Next base: position 108,911 of record NW_019233129.1, on the reverse strand, counting down.
CCACACAGGTTATATGAAGGAAAGAGGCCGAGAATCAATGTCACAAAAAGAGATGGAGTGTTCTTCATAGTGGAGGCGTAGATGAGCCGTAAGTTATAAGCCAAATGAGTGACCCAAAAATGGTAAGTTAGGTTAGGTTAACTTAGTGGTCAAAACAAGGCTCAACACAAGGTAATGGGCTCCAAAAGAATACCATAGCCCTCCAAGTAAATGGGACGGACTATGAGCAACACTATTAAAATAGGTTCTTCTAACGGTCCATAGAGATGTGGGTTGGGTTGTCTAGATGATAGTGTTGACATATAATTCAATCATATGGCCAAGGCCAATTGATAATAAATAAAATCGAGGTTACATCATTGCCCGAGAGGTCGTTTGATAACAAATTGCCTAACAGCTATAAAATATAAGCTCTCTCTTATTTTTCCATTCCAAATATGCCTCTGAATCATTCCTTCCCTTGAATGATGGAATTGTCATTTTAATATTGCTCATATTCCTATCAACTCCATCCTATCATAATCTCTAGCCCTTTTATCATGCATATCTCATCTATTCCTCACCATTCTTATTTCAGCCTCCACTAATTCATCATCATCAATCCCACTACCCATTTTATTTTTACCGTCAATTTCAGATCTAGGCTCCCGCCTGTCATGCCTCATTGCGTTAGGAGCTCCTCTAGGTTGTTCCCTGCATAAATTGTCAAGTAATGTGTCTTGCCTCTCCATTCACTCCTCCTACCTATCCATTCGATCTCCCATATCTCCAAACAATCTCTCAAATCGGTGTATTATCTTTTCCATCATGATGATTTGATTATTCTTTCCACTTGAAGTAAAATCACCCCTGTTAGACATCATAAATCTAGAATAATATTTGCTTACGTGTGTACACTCGTGTATTACTCAACTTGACTTTTCACTCTATTAGTCTCACCACTCTACCTTTTTCCATTCAATACTTCCTTGTAAGCGCTTCAAAGAGCTAATTCGATCTCGATCAAATTTCAATTCTAGTGGAGTTCAAATAAAAAATTAAGTAAGGAAAATTTTGACTCTAGAATAACCCAAAAAGTAGGAGTTGATACTCCAATGGAGCACTAAGGATAAATTTAAGAAGGTGTTTCTTGAAGTTGAATTGGACACTTTTGGTATCTTTTTTACTCTCCTTTTTTCAATTGCTAAACACCATTTTTTTTTTTTTTTGCAAATTTTCTAATTTTTTTTTCACTAAACTCGTGAGAATTCAAACAATGAGTCCAAAAATTCAAAAAAAAAAAAATTGACTTGGGCACTAATTTAGCGCACAAACAACTTTTAAACTTGTTTGGAGCTAGTTAGATTGAATGACTCAAAAGATGAAGAACACGAAGAACATGAAGAACGAGGATGAAAACTTAAACAAAATGTAAATGATATAACCTTGAATTTTGGAACCCAAACTTTGATACCAAATGATGCAAATCCATGCAACAATTGAAACTAGAGAACCCATAACAAATTAGATCAAATGCAAGAAAGCTAAGAATCAACATTTGCAAAAAGCTGACCCGATAAATTATTAAATCAAAGAACAAAGACAATCGTAAACAATATATTGACCCCATGATCACAAAACTTACTTGAATTGTTGAATGCCACAATAAATTAATCCTTGATAAGTTTGGAAATTAATTCAATGAAGAACAAGTAAAAAAGCAAATATGCCTTGTAATAATATCTCTAAAATTGTCTGTCTTCATAATGAAAAGAATGAGTCCTATATATAGGTAACTCATAAAACTTTAGTTGAAACGGAAATAAAATCTAAAAATATTAAAAGATACCATAAAATAGAATTTTAACTAAAATAAGAGATTACGCGAAATTTGAAAATTTCGCGTTCCAGAATTGTATTATGTGGCCGCATAGTACTAGTGAATGCGATCGTATGGGCATGTCAAAACTTTAGCTGATTTTTTCTGTATGAAGACATGCGATCGCTCCTTAGCTCCTCCATCTGTCGCTTGAATCAAGTTGAACCATCATGTTTCTTCTTCAATGCCTAACATTAAACTTGCCCCTTTGCTTGTTCTGATCAATGTTTCATTCACCGTAACTTGAATAAGTAATCTCATGACTTCTTCGACCTTTTTTGCTCGTGACTTAGTCATTGGTCCTTTCTCCACGATCAACAGATTTTTATCCTTGCTAACTCTTGTACTATGGATCTCATCAAATGCTCTCTATTTTAAAGACTCAACCATTAAAATAATGTACCAAAAGGGTGTTTAAATTAATATTTTAATTTAGAGAGTGAATTTGGAGAGCCAAACCACCTCTCCATAATTAAATGCATTCTAATTATTTTAATTTTCAATGTAAGAAAATAATATAATAATATAGAGAAAAGTTAATTAAAATAAAAGATAAAGAAAAATAATATACATATTTTTTAAGAGTAGTAAAATTAAGTGTTAAATATAAAGAGCCTGTTGAAGTACTTTAAAATTTTTTGTCTCTAAATTTATAGACGCTTTCTAAATAATAGAGTATCCTCATTAAAAATAGAGAGTTTTATTGAAGATGCTCTAAATTGTTAATAATAAATTGTTGTAGAGCTGTTATTATGGAGATACAATCGTTCTTCGTTCAACCCTAACTGCAGCATGAAGCAAGTAGTTTGTAAAATTTTTGTAACATAAATAAATGGACCAAGTAGAAACTAGCTCGTATGATTCCATTTCTAAGATTCACATCGTTACTCGATTAGGCTTGATTCTCTTCGAACCAAACCACATAGTCGACTTAAAAAAAACAAATACAAATTACGACTGGATATTTGTATCCTATTTTAAAGCATGTTAAGATAATAGTCAAACAAAAATTGTTACTAGGTATAACACGTTATAATTAATAACAGGTTAAGGATAATAGTGCTATAAAAAATGGTTGCAAACATAAAAGTAAAAATGAATTAAGCTTAAGAACATTTAATCAATTAAAATGTGGTATAAATATAACCACTTATGATACGTTATCAAGAAGTAAAATTACATATATACGCTCACTGGTGATTGGAAATTGGAATTTACTCGACTTCCAAAAAAAAAAAAAAAGGAAAAAAACCCTAGCAAATTTAAGTAATTGTAAAATACTTATCTTTCATTTATCAAAATTTTACTGAATTTATTCTTCTAGTGTTAATAACTTCTTTCTTGTCATATTTTTGTGTAATCCTACTGTGGATACAGGATACTATGCAAGCCAAGGCCAGACCAGTAAGGTGAGGTCTGTGAGTCCAAGGATCCCCTATCCAAACATTCTCCACCTCCTTCCCTTTCCCTACAACTCGCGTCGAAATAAAAAAATAATTTGCCTCAAAATTTTGACATTAATCGTTAGCGTGTTCGAACAGAGTAATGATATTTAGCGCCGTTGATTGTTAAAAGTAGTGGCATTAAATTAGATGCTCAATTAAATATGAAGAATTATTATCCATTTAATAGAACATGCGATATGCTGATACCTAATCTGATGTGGAATAACACTATTAATTCGAAAAATACAACACCTAAGCTTCCAAGTCTAAACTCGATATCATTTAAAATTTAAAACAAGAATACAAATAGTTGATGTATCAACCAATATCATTACTACTAACTTATAAGAATAAAAGAAGAAATTTTGATGACAAACGGAACCAAGATGAAATGGAAATCTACACTAAAACTGGTGGATGGCTGAAGAAAAAAAATATCAAGAAATATATTACTTACAAGAATTTTCGGATAAAGATTGAAAAGGACATGAAAGGTGGAAATAGAATTCTAGATTTGGGTTCCACCAATAACTAAAAATTGGAAGAAAACAATAAAAAAGGGCTAATAAAATATCATCATCAACAGTTGTTTAGCAAAAGTGACCAGTTGCCAGTTGTTGATTCTACAGTCTAAGAGGTTGAAATGGAAATTGCAGCTTTCAAAATTTATTGAAGAAAATGGCCACTGTAGATTGGTGGAGTTGGACGGTGGTCGCTTTCGATTTGGCAAATTTTCGGATAAAGATTGAAAAGGACATGAAAGGTGGAAATAGAATTCTAGATTTGGGTTCCACCAATAACTAAAAATTGGAAGAAAACAATAAAAAAGGGCTAATAAAATATCATCATCAACAGTTGTTTAGCAAAAGTGACCAGTTGCCAGTTGTTGATTCTACAGTCTAAGAGGTTGAAATGGAAATTGCAGCTTTCAAAATTTATTGAAGAAAATGGCCACTGTAGATTGGTGGAGTTGGACGGTGGTCGCTTTCGATTTGGCATAGGAATGAACGGCTGCTCTGTTTAGGGTTGCCTTGTTCTAACACGTGTTTTAGTTTGACTGGTATTATGTGTGTTCCGAAGACATTATGAGGATGTTTGAAAAATATTTTTATGTAAAAATGTATTTTTGAATAGTAAATTGATGGAAAATGTATGGTTAAAAATAAGGAAAGTTTTTGATTTGCTTGTAATATCATTATAATAAAGAATGTGTGGTTGAAAAGAAGAGAAAGAAAAATACATTTCGAAAAAATGAATATCAAACGAGGCCTATATTTGTTATTTTTTAAAAGACTTGAGATTTCTATTACAATTTTCTCTTTATTTTTTATTTATTTGTACAAAATTTTTAAAACTCGTCATTCTCCAAAATATATTTCTAATTACACATTCTTACAATAAAATAATCTTGCACATTGATTAGTACATTCTTTTTAACTACAAGTTTTTCAAAGAATTCACTTTCCACAAAATTTTTATTTTAACAGAATCTACACCAATCAGGTCTTTTTTTTTTTTTTTATTAAATAGGACAACATATTCATCATTTTAACGATAGAAATGGATGGAAAGAAGTGATATGTTGGAGTATATAGTGCCAAAAAAAGATCGAAAAAAAAAAAAAACTTTTTAATTAATTACACCTTTCATGGCTTCAAGCTGTCCAATGCTCCATTTAACAGTCAACAAGGATTGCTCTCAGGAGGATTGAGGAGTTCGGGCCCAATCTTGGCCCGACAAAGAGGACAAACCGGGTGCTTAGACAGCCAAGAATCAGCGCACATTAGATGGAACCCATGATTACAACCGGGAATCATTCTAGCCAGTTGATCACTCTCAATGTCGTCCAAACACACAGCACAATCAGTGCCCAGAACCAAATCTTTTCCGGTGACTTTTGGGATTTTTTTAAGATCGTCGGTAGAGAGACCCGTTCCTCGACCGGGCTTTACAGGAGACTGGAACTCCGGGTTGTTGGAACTGTCAGCGCACCATGGCAAACAGATGTAAAGCAGGAACACTACACCCAAGCTGGCGCATGGTAGAAAGAGTAGAAGAAACACTGAAAATAGCATTAATTCCCTTCTTTTCTGTCTCTACAAGCGTATTCAAGGTAGAGAATGGGCTTTAAATCTAGGGGGGCTGGAGAGTGATGCACACCATGGCTCAGTTTAACGGTATGAGTGTTGTGTGGAAATGAAATGGTTTATATATGGAATAAAGCTTCTTGTACAGAAGCTTTTGGCAGAAGGGATGCCAGATACACAGATGACATGCATTAATTAGCTGGTTTAAGATTGTCTTTTACCCAATATATATGGAATGAATGCTTGCCACCTAACCATGTATCATCCTATCTGTATAATTCTTATGTACATGTAGCAAGATAGTGGTGGTTTCGTGGTGGGGAAGGGTTTAGGTGGTCGATTGGATGTATGCAATGAATGGGGAGTAGGGTAGGGTTAGGCCGTAAGGTGATGTGGTATTTTTAAATAGATATCACCCACTTATTAGCTTATTTCATAGTCAAACATCAAACTTCATTTTGTTTTAAACTAATCATATAAGTTATGCTTTTGTTACAATTCGACCATTCCTCTGGACGCTCTACTTAAAACTAATGGCTCGTCCTAGGGATGGATTCAGGATCAAACTAAAAAAAAATTTAGCCAGATTATTGTGAAAAAAGAAAAATGACCCATTTTTTTTATTTATAAAAAAAATTACCATCAAAAAATTGAATTGGGCTTGAGAGAATTGGGTTGTAGCCCAGCCCAGTCCTCCTAAATCCGTCACTGGCTCACCCCATGTTCAAATCTTATAGCTATAGTTCAAAAAAATCAATTCGAGTTTATTATTTCCCTTTTCACCACATAAATGAAAATAGCAATATTTCGATAATCAATTTGGATATCAAATAAAGAATGGGTTAGAGAGGTAATCGGAGTCGAATTGGTTCTAAAATAAAAATTAGAGATAAATATCCAAAAAAAAGTTGAGCTGGCTGGTGAAATTTGATTTTGAGAACATTTAAAAGCTATACATTATAGCACTTGTCTCTTAAAATCTTAATTCAACCACGACAAAAATGTGTTTTTGATAAATGGGGCGGATTATTAGGGTTTCTGGAGACCATTCCTCATACTCAAAAATTTGACACACTTATTTGACAAAATAATCATGATTTTTAATTTAAATCAATCAAATACTCAATATATATTTCAGTAAGATTATATGAGAGTTTGTTATAATCATTTGACATCTATATGATATTGAGCGTTGGATTAACTTAAGTTAAATATTATGATTATTTATTAAATAAGTATGTCAAATATATGAGTACGGGGAACAATTCCGTTAATTTTACAGAGTAATGATTAGGCCAAAACAAAACATATGTACGTTGATTATTTAGTAATAAAATAGAGTTTGGTAACCACAATGAATAAATTTACAAATCGAGTGATTTCTAATGAAAATCTTTCCATGGGAAGCTTAGGAAATGCAAGAATGGTAACGGATATTAATGAGGAATGCAAAAGAAGCGAAACAGAAATTGTTGGGAAGCTGACGTGTTTCTTCATTGTAGAGTACATGACACAGTTGTGACCCACACATTATGTCCTACAGATTTTGTAAAAATTGAGCCCATTGTAGATAAACATCAATTTTTTTAATAATTTTTAATATATTTATTAATATATGATCATGTATAATGAAATATTCAGTTATAATTAATTTTTGATAGACAATCTTACACGTACCGAATCTTTTACCTGCTGCCCACAATAGAGGTGGAAACCATGGACCGTCATTTTTAAATTCATGCAGGCTCATCATACATTTTGAGGGGGGGACACCATTCGGTAACCCCCCTCGCCCCTCGGCACATATATATTTATCCATTTTTGATTTGACTCAACTTTTTATTAACTTCTAAAGAGCATGTTTGGTACGAATTAAAATAAGATTTTAATTTATGTCAAAGTCAAACAATCAATATTAATCAATTTTTTCATAAATTTCATAATTTTTCAACCATACATTTCAAAAATTTCTATTATAATCTACTAAAAAATATATAATATTAATCTCTACCAAACACTCTTAAGCTATATCAAACAGGGAGGGACTGAATACACTTGATTAATATATTTACCATGTTTATATTTTTCTTTCTCATTGAAAATAATTTATTTCATCCTTCTTGTTGATTTGAAATACTTGTGTAGTGAATGTTAGAGTGAACTTTTGAAAGGATGGTGTTCAAATGTTTCTAACGTCGTATAGAATACGTGTAATGTTTGTTTATCTGTCATTATAATGTTAATTTATTCTTAGTTGCATTTCACTTTCTAACGTCGTATAGAATACATGTAATGTTTGTTTATCTGTCATTATAATGTTAACTTATTCTTAGTTGCATTCCACATAACCTCGTATCATTAATTTGCATAATGTCTAACAACGTCACGATTACCTAATTTGCATAATGATACTAGCATGTGCGGAGGCATATTGTGAATTCTATGTAAACTTGTAGATTGGATAGTTTTTTATAGTCATTATTTTACTAACAATTGATCTAAATTTCAAATTATTAAGCATTCGACTAAATCATTAAAATACGACTAGTCCTAATTGTGGAAAGAAAGAGACCTTTACAATTTTTGCAGCAAGTCGTCCGGCTAGCTACCTAGCAACTTCTACACTTTGTAGTCCAATCGTGCCAAACCTTTTAATTTTACACCTCTAATTGTGTCCTATGATTAACTTTACATGGCACTGATGGGAGTGTAAATTTTTCTTTTAAGGGAGAAACATGATGAGTTCAAATATTTTATTCTAAAACTTATTTAATATTCTTATATACATATGCACATTCTATTGTGGTAATTCTAAAAGTTGGGCATTACATTTGAATTTGGTACACTTTTAAGAAATGTAAGGATGTCATTTGTCCTAAAAAAATTCTTGTCTTTTATTCATGAAATAAAATATGCTTTACTGTTATTTTTTCCCCTTTCTTTTGTTTTTGTTTGAAGTTTGAAGGACACCAGATTTGATGCATATGCATTAGATCGTAGTTATTAGACCAAGTTCGAACACTGATCTAATCAATTCACCAGGTTATCAAGTTTTCAGCTCAACCGTCGGTTAATAAAGATATTTTCAGTAAAATATGATTTAGATAGATCTTGATCGATGTTGGTCGACTTGATTAAAAATTTATTAAGTATTACATTTCATGTCCCGAAAACTCTCACAAGATGATTAAATGGCTGAAAAAATAGTGAAAATTAACATTTTATTTTAGTTTAGTTTGAAATTTTTTTGAAAAATTTTAATTTTCAACGTTTTGAGGGGTGTTAGGATATTGTTAAAGTTTTAATAGAGATATTTGAGACGTTTAGTTTGTCATACTTGGTTGAAATTTTCTTGCATATTATGAATATCATAATAATAAAATATTTAATTTTCCACATAATTGAATATCATTTAATTTATCGTGTCTATAAAAAATTTAAAAGCAAAAATACTCGATAATGAGATACTTAACTTCTTCATCTATAATTGAGGAGTAAAAAAATGTAACTTCTTGTTTCATAAAAAAAATATAATATAATATAATACTGAGCTTTGTTCATAAAATTAGTTACTATACCGTTATTGTAACATTGACAAGTCATTCGCACTGTATTTGTTCCTTTACAATTCAACCTTTTATAATGGTAAGTTAGCCTAATTTCATAATATTATTCCTATTATTGTATGATTTAATTCGAAAAATATGTGAAGTAAACTTTAAATAGAATTCCCTATTAAAATTATTTCTCTAAGTTTACAATTTTCAATTTAAATCGGTCAACATTTATTTCTAATTGGTTAGTGATAATTGAGCGAATATTTACCTAATTTAGATATCAATATGTTAACTATAGGTAATTCCCAAACTTGGATGCAATTTACATGAAAAAATTGTGAAATTGATGCTAAATTGGAGTTGGTTCGAAACAATTGATTATCAACTGATTTGCAATTGATCAACGAAATATTTATATATAGAAGCAATTGGAAGTGATTCATAAGTTTCGAGAACTAATCACACACTCTTTGAAACTTGCATCGGATCAATTTTGAATTATTGATGATTGTTGTAGACCAACGTACGATGAAATAAAGCTAAATGATGAAGATTGCAAAGGAGAAATGATGCACATTGAACAGAGATGAAATGTGGGGACTAAATTGTAATAGATGAAAACTAGGGAGCTTGCTTGGGCAGTCCCCAGAGCTTGTCCATTGTGTGATCGTAGTCCCTATACTTTGTGATCGTATAGTTTGATCCTGAAAAAATTATTTCTTTCCTTTTTTTAATCAAAACATTTTTTGGAAACCTTTTAGGGCACAAATTTGACTTAAATCTTGTCCTTTAAATATGGATATTCATCTAAAAACAAGAGAGGAATTTTGGGGGCTCAAATACTCAAATTCTACATTATTGAGAGAGTCAATTAACGATCAAATCATTATTTCCTTTAAAGCTTTGAAGAAACTTTTGATACAAGACACATGTACATATTTTTACATCAATGGCTTGGGGATTATTGAAGAAAAAGATCAAATGAGAGGAAATCAAGAGTCGTTGTAGCAATTCAAAACTCAATACCACTTTCCATCTTTCTTCCCAAATCCTAATTTACGGGTGATGTTGTATTTATTATTCTTGTGTTCTATTAATATTATGATGTTTGGCTAAATTATTTAGATGTTAGAATAACGTTGGATCCTTTATTTTGATATCTAAACAGTAATTATATGCTCTTGACATTAAGGCAATTGGTTGGTGTTGAATGTTTGTTATGCTCTTAATATCTATAATTAATTGGCACTAATTGAATTGATGTTTCCTATTAAAATTGGGGAGAATGAATGGGAAAGACAGCATATGGATAACATAAATTGTAAGGTTAAATAGATTTTAGAAATAATGTCTAACTCTCACATGATTTAATTGATGTGCATGTATTTTAATGTATTACTTCGTATATAAATGCGGAATAAAGATATTTTACGCCGTACTTAGTAATATATTCGATTGATCTCGAGAGGACTATTGAATACGATAAGAACATTGATCTTTATATTAAAGTCGTTGTTGTCACATTGTGGAATTAATGTTTAAGATGAATGAACGTAGGGGAACAGGGGATACCAGTACTTAATCAATCAATCAAGTAGTTATAACATTTCCTACCACATAGTTACATTAGTTAGATTAATTATAGATTTAAGTTGTTAATAATCACCATCACATCAATACATTGTGTTTTTACGTAGAGTTAATTGTGAACTCGACTAAATACTAATTATTTGTGGAATCAATATTTTGACTTGCTTCCACTTTATTACCGTTCACGATCCGTACACTTGTTGAATAAAAATTAAAAATAAATTTTGCTATATAATTAAGTTATTTAGTTAGTTTTTAGTTAATTCTAGCTTTAGTTGTATTTTTTTTTTCCTCTTCTCTTTATAATTGCTTTACTTTTTTCATTTTTTTTTCCTTTTTCCCATTCACAGGGGACGAAGAGACGCAAAGAAGTAGGAAATTTTTGCAATGGTTTATCTTGAAACGGCAACAAAGACGTGCTTGGAGGAGATCTAACTTGTGATGTACTAAATTTGACATGTCGATATTTCTCCAATTTAGATAATTTTTAAGAAGTTGACCAACAACACTTGCCGAGTTGGATGAAAACGACAAACTTGATATTTTGCCAAATTAGAATATAAATTAATGTTGAGAAACAATATGCTTGATTTGGATGAGGGCATTATGGTCTTTCTCTATTGAGCGCTAAGGAAATTTTAAAATATTATAATGAACCTTTTAGGTTAGATGGGGGCAATATAATTACAGGAGATTGCCCCCATTCGGACGATTTAAAAAGTGAAAATATAATGCATTTGTAAAAGTTGATGAATATGATTTGCCATTGTCCGAAGATTTTGATTGTGGAACCTTCATCTCGAGGAGATATCAACTATTGAAAAAGAATGCAAAGGATTATGTGAAGAATATAACAAATATATGTAAAATGACCTGACGTGCATTATGTTTGAAGGCTGATAAAGTCCCAAGGAAGGCTGTGCCAAATATTATATTAAAAATCTTTATTTTCGGCCTTCGAGACATAGTTCAGTGGTATGAAGGATAAGAGTAAGGATATCTCACGTCTTGCTGGCAGCCGCAGTGTGAGGGTTCGATTCCTGAGACATGAAATTAAAATTCTTGTAAACGCAGTGTACATGAAGCTCTTGTTCCCTGATTTGTTTACATATCCCGCAATTTACCTCCCTCACAAAACTCTAGGGACAAGACGGTAGGAGCCCTCAAGGTTGGAGTTCAACCTTTTTTTAAAAATCTTTATTTCCTACTGAGTGCTCCCCGTTTGCCTGTTGGTTGTTAGCCAGATGCATAGATGTGGTTATTAGACAATAGAATATAAGATAAAATTCAGAATTGCGCAAGTACATATACTAGTGCTACTTTTATTAAAAGCTTATTTTTCACAAAGGATGATGAGAAAGGAAATGAGATGTTCTCATTTACTCATGAACAACATTTATTCCCTTACCCGATTTTAGTTCCAAATATTAAAAACCAAAACTTATGTCAAATACAGTTCCCATACAAGCGTTATTTTATATGTTATCAAAATGCATATTGAAAATGAATGATGTTCCATTATCTGAGTATGAGGATTCAATTCAATATCAGGATACATCACACAAATCGACATCAAATGAAATTTACATTATAACTGATGATGCATTCCTCATCAACGCCATTTTTTATGGACACGTTCCAACAACTTTAAATGGAAAACACAAACACAATCAGCAAGATGAGCGATCTAAAATATACTGGGAGACATTCTTCATTTTTATAAATGATTCATATGTCACAAATCATGTAATAAGGAAATCATGTAGACCATGATTTAATAAACTAAATTAAACATAGTAGAAGATTAAACATCATGATGACAAGTTTGAAACTATGTACAATCTAATTAACCTCGTGGTGTCGGTCTTTTGTCGCCCACTACGATTTTGACCTTTCGTACATGACACATTGGCAGTGGTTACTTACACGTTCTTCTATTGTGTCCCTTTCCCCTGCAACATCCACACATTGTTGGATGAAGCGGCTCCAACCTCATTCATTCCACATCTCCCTAGGCCTTTCAGTCCGTCTCTTGGATTTTTGAGGAAAAATACCAATTCCGTATTGATTACCATCTTTCACAAATGTACTAACTAAGGTGCAGACAGGGAAGGAATTCAAAGATCAAATTAGAAGTCTAACACAAAACACAAAGGAACTCAAGATAGTATTCACGAAGCTCATACATGAGGACATATTTCTCATAATTTGGCAGGGTATAACATTATAAACAGTATTCATAAGATAAGGAATTGCTGCTGCATGATGTTCTCACATAATCGAACAAACTGAAAAACACATCCGTAAAATAGAAAATAATTATGACAATTCAAACATGGCACAACAACAATGCTTCGAAGTATACATAGGAAAATCATGCAAATGAATCCATGTAACAGCGGCATAAAGAAAAATGTTAACTTTGAAAAGGTAGATCAAATATCAAACATAAGACAAATCGTACTCGAATAAGTTGAAAAATTACATGCTCCACGATTGGGTTATGTATAAAAGACCCATATTCATAAAATAATTATTAATGACAGAAAAATTACGTACTTGATTTTCTCGATATTGATTCAAGATTGAAGGTCCCGCATGAAAATATGACCGTAAATGATGAAATGTTTTATTATTAATGGCTATATATGAATTTTTCTGAAGTTAATAGCCGTGACAATTAGACAAGGATTCTTTTGGGCCAAAATTGAACTATTGGCCAGACCTATCATAAAGATTGAACAATTTTTTTTCTTTCTTTCACTTCAAGGATTTGACCGTTGAAAAATTTGCTTCGTCGGTTTAAATAAAAAAAAGAAAAAAAAAAAAAAGACCTTAATTAACCCTAAAATTTATATCACAAGGACAACTGACTCTAAACCTTGAAGTTAAGTTAATTAATCCTAATCGATTTCACATAATGGAGTTTGGATTGAATAGCCGGTTGGCTTATCCTAAATCAGGATAAGTTTATTCCAGTTCCCAACAAACAGGTTTCACTCGTGGAATAAGGGTAGCTACAAAACCGCCACTATAAATCATCCAGAATTCGCTGCAAATACGGGTAGGGCGTAACGGAGAAACGGAGCCGAAGAAGAGGGCTTAGCATCGTAGAGCAATTTATTTTTGAACTGCAATTTTCAATTAAAACAAAAAGTAGAATTCAATTCAATTCACTTTTCTGATCTATTATTCCTTTTTTTTTTTTTTTTTGGCAGAAACCCTAGTTGTCGCCCTTTTTCTTAATTGTTGATGTTGATTAAATCTTTTTTTTTTCTTTTCCTTTTCTGTATTTCCTTGTCGAAACGTGAAATTGAATTTTTTTAAAATAATTTTTGTAGAGCATGGATCGATATCAAAAGGTTGAGAAGCCAAAGGTGGAAACACCGATTAATGAGAATGAGATTCGGATTACTAGCCAAGGCAGGATGCGGAGCTATATCACTTATGCCATGACTCTGCTTGAGGTACCGTCTTTTAAGATATATATTCCTGTTGTATGAATATATGAAAAATAATTAATCTTTTGATGTGTCTATATCCGTTTTAACCTGGTAAATTTGATTGGTTTGTATCCCTTATGTTTTCCTGAGTGTTTAATGTGCCATTTGATTGCATGTTAGGCCATTTATTTGCTTACAGAAATGGATTCTGTTAATTCATTTATTGGTTCAATTTACAAGTTTCCTTTTTTATTTCAGTAGTTTTATGTGCCCTTTTATGCTATAATGAAATTATAATTTCTTTTCCCAGTTTTTATATTAAGGGGAAGAGCATTTTAGATTCTAGAGGTTTTGATGATAAGTAAGTTGAGAGAAAATATGTAGAATGTTTTTCAATCATGTCATAAACTGGAATGACGGTTGAATTACAGTGTGGATTCACGTTGTCCCATAGGGTAATTCTCTTAGTATTTAGGTTCACTTATCAATGAAGAAAGAAATTTGATGAGGATATATGTTAGATAAAATTTATGAGTTTGCTAAATGGAGACACTACGAGCTATGCGGTTGGGAGACAATTACTAAGTCACACATGTATATGAGGATTGTCATGCTAGTTATGCTTTACTGTACGGACCGCTAGGCCCTTAGAGCCTTTTTGGGATTAATTGTAGAGCCTAACTAATTGTCAAAGCATCAAAAATTGTTTCACGCGTTTGGTAAATTTAAAAGGGAAAAAAAAAAAAAAA